>NW_010294673.1:22710-36093 GCF_000700745.2 Antrostomus carolinensis
CATCTTCTGCAAACTGGAACATCCTCAGGCAACCCTCTGGGCAGGTGAGGATCTCTCGTTCTGCCTTCAGCAGACACTGGATACTTCAGACCTCTCTGCCCATTTTACAGAATGCACATACACTGGTGAATTACCTTTTCATATTGTTAAATGTGTTACTGCTACTGACATTTCCAAGCAACTACTATTGATCAATACTGATTTCAGTGCCTCTGGGGGAGTTAAAAAAAAAACAAAAAGAAAAGAAAGAAAAAAGAGGCCACAAAAAAACCCGCTACAAAACCACAGCCCTCCATGAAATTGTTTGGAAAGGAGTACTTTGTGAGAAAAACTTAATTTCTACCATTTTAATGTAGGACCTGTGATACTCTTGAACACAGAACCCTTCTCCCCATCCATTACACCTCATGTACAGGGCAAGGAGCGCTGAGCTGAGGCTCGTTTAGTAGATAATATAGGAACATGGTTTCAAATCACCAGAATTAGCAACAAATGTGTGTAGCTATACTTAATTTCTGTTCCTTTATGTGGTTATGTAATGTTCCTGCCCTATGCTCTAGTCCCAGACGTAATTATGCTTCATCATTATTATTCAGGGTTTGCAAAAGATGTAAAGCCAAGTGCTGTAGCAAAGAGCCCCCAGCCAGCAGCCAGGCAATGCACTGAGGCACAGCCACGCTGGCTGCAGCAGAAGGTCAGATCTGAAGCTGCAGGGGTTAAACTGTAACGTTCATCCAGCCAAGCCCAAGGGTGGCTTAGGCAGGAGCTGTTAGCAATAAGGAAGAGTAAAGGGGCTTGACCAGCAGTCAATCTCAAACCCCTCTGAATCAGCCTTGACAACTCAGGGATCAAAAAAAAACCCTATGACAGGCATGGGCTGGGAATGCACAGTCATGCAATTCTCCTTCCAGGCATGATCATACAGTCTCCTTCTGTGGACAACTCCCAGTACCTGGAGAGCTAGGAAGAGCAGGTGGCATATCCTGCTAGGAAGAGCAGGTAGATTATCCTGCTCTGGGTAGGATTTCCAAGGTAATGGCCTTCTAAAATCTTTTGCTCCCAGGAGAAGCAGCCATCTACAACTTCTCTGACTCAGCACAGGACTACCAGGGATCATTATTCTCTGCCCCATCCTTTTATTGTACTGCCTCAAAGAGAGCTTTTAAGTTAAGAGCTCCTTTCTCTTAACAGATGTAAGTCTAAAAAGACTCCGTAAGAATTAACTTTTTTTTTTTCATATAAATATGAGGTCTGCACAAAGAAGAAAAAATAAAATAA
Organism: Antrostomus carolinensis; assembly: GCF_000700745.2. Taxonomy (NCBI): domain Eukaryota; kingdom Metazoa; phylum Chordata; class Aves; order Caprimulgiformes; family Caprimulgidae; genus Antrostomus; species Antrostomus carolinensis. Next base: position 23,989 of record NW_010294673.1, read on the forward strand.
AGAAAGAAGTAGAATAAAGAAAATAAAGAAAAGAAGGGAAGTCAAAAGGAAAGCCAGCAGGTCCAACTCTGACACCAGGGACCCAGACTCCACTTTCCACAAAACCTAGGACAGGTATAATTCTCCTCACTTTACTCACATGAGAAAATGAAGCTTGCTCTCCCATGCACTCTCTCACACTTTCTTTCTATTTTTCTAATGCTCTCAAAGACTTCTATCTTTAGTCAGACAGTCTTGTGGTAAATTTCTTTAAACTGCAATTGGATAATCTTCCAGATTCTGGGGGACCCCTTTGTCAAAGGAATCCCTGGGGGTATAATGCCTGTTTCATGAAATTCTGTTGCTGAAATAACAAATGACTGATTAAAGATATGATTCCTTGCTCACACTAGAAATCCTGTTTTACCAAGAGCTATTTTTCAGGAACTCTGTAACAAAATATGTATGCTTATACATTTATCTTCCTTTATCTTATTTTCTGTCAAACAAGACTCTGAATTTGTGAATATAGTGATTGTGTGTTTCACTGGGAATTGGGACCTCAGTCTGTGCGCTTGCTACCCTCGACCTTAGAGATCCCAAATGTGCAGGCAACATTTGAACTACTTTCTCTAAATCAGTATTGGCTTTTGCTCTCTGAGTGTAGATGTGACTCTTAGTCACTTGCAAAAGCCCCACAAGTAACAACACAGCGTGTGAGTAATACAGACTGCACGAATGTGAACTGTGTGGGGTCGGGTAGTTACCAAATGGTAATGAAAAGGTTTGGAATTACAGCTTTACCTGGGCATTTGTGTCACAGCATTTATCTCCTTCCTGACTGAGCAAACCAGTTATTGCTCTTTGACAATAAATAAATGCTCCCACTGCTCATGAAATAGTTTCCCACACCTTTATTCTGTGGCAGATTTATATGTAATACAGAAGTTGTGCCATTCAGCTGCTAAGTGTCCTCACAACAATACAATTTAGCTCTGCTCTGTGACAAACTCAGAGATTTAATAAATAAATAAATAAATTTTAAAGATTTTTTAAAAGATTAAAGATTTTATAAAAATTTTTTAAAAAATTATTTTTAAAAGCAATTTTCTGAATTGCTCCTCTTGAAGTACCCTGAATTTTTCCTGAGCAGTCACACCTTTCAAATACTACACAAGTCCAACACTGCTTGAGACCTTCTAAGACAAGTGAGAGTCGCCACTAGGATGAGCATAAGGAATTTGTAACCACCAGCCTTTTGCCCCTTCAGTGCCTCTAAGAGTAAAAGTATACTGTCAATCATTGCTAGAAAAAAAGCACTTACCATTCTTTTGCCAAAATCTTGGCATGGGCTGTTAATAGAGCTTCCTTTTAGTGGGATCATCCCTTTGGGGCTGCTGTCAGCCTTCCGCTTGTAGAATTCAATTCCATCTTCTAAAAGCACAACCCACATCGGCTTCCAGGTATTAAACATACTGCCCTGCATCAATAAGACGTGTATATTACGTGCAATAAATCACTTTTCACATGATATCCATTGAAGACATGACCTTCCAGGGAGTGTCTGACTGACACTAACATAACCATAGTTAGTGTCTCAAAGGAAACATACCACAGGCACACCCATCTTACTAGGCAGTTAAAAACCCTTGTTAATCTTCTGACCACCATTCATTTCCTTCCCCTTGTAGTTACCCCAGCTATGAGTTTTTCCAAAATCACACTGCCTGCCCCAGCTGGTGTTTCTTTTAAGCAGCAGTTTGTCCCAACCACTGTCTTCATGATAACATAATGGCAATATTATCAATGATCCTCACAATTTCTGGATGTGAACTGGCATTAGGGCTGTCCCATTAACTTGGGCATTCTGTGGTATGTTTAAGAATTGGTGCTACAACAGAGTCAGTCGTTGAGGCTTGGCTGGCTGATAAGAAAGTACACATCCCAGAAGACTTCTAGACACGTAAGAACAAACTGTAAGAGTAATGAATACTTTAAGGGCCCGAGGCTGCAGATCTCCAACTGCTGTGGTGAGGAGTTGAAGTGCTTCATTTCATCTTTTAAAGCTTTTACTTCCTATTCCTGAAACACAACTGTTCGATGCAAGAAATGCAGGTATAAATACAGGGCCCAATCCTGCATATAGTGAAACACACAGTAGAACTCAGGGACTCGGAGAGGAACAAGCTGTTTCTCTGTGTTGTGCATGATTAACCACTAGAATTACTACAACTGTTGCACTGTAGCTAGAGGACCTCTCTGGTCCTGCCTGCAGTCACAATCCCAGATACCCAAGTGACTTACTGCTCAGCCAAATGAACATTTAGATATGCTGAATGCCAACAGTTCCTCTGAAGAGCTACCAAAGCACAACCAAAACTTGTGGGTCCTAAATCAGATGTCATCCTTCAAAAACATTAGCCTTGCTCTTTCTGTTAGAAACAGAGATCTAAATTTATCCTCCCCATCCTGCAACTCCATCCACAGTATCCCTGTCCTCCTCAGACCATGGGCTGAAGCTGCAGACAGAAGCAAGGCAGCAACCCTCGTGCTGTGCAAAGGGCTTGTTCTGATTTGTTAACCCTGAGAGCTGGGCAGTTAGTTACCTTTGCATTTGTAGTTCTGCAGAAGTGAATGGGACAGAAACACGCTGACTCTTCTTTTTTTTATTTATTATTATTTCCCAAATGAATCCTTTGCTGTCTCACCCTCTTTTGCTGCCCTACCTTCCAAGAAAGGTCTTTTGCACTCTGAATCAGAACTCATGTTCAATTACAAGGTACCACACATGGGCTGACTGCTGTTTTCTTTTGATTTTTTTTTTTTTAATAGGCCATAAGAATTTACCATTTTTGAGAGTCCAAACTGACCCACTGGTTGACTTTCTGCTAAGAAAACAATTTAAATGATGAGCCAAGACAAGAACTGTTGCAATTTTCTTTTGTTTGTGGGTTTATCACAGGTTACAATACTTCTGCTCATAAACAGGCAAGTCCAGTACTTCCTGAAGACCAGAGTGACACGCTCTGCCAATGGAAGCCACGGCAGAGCACTGTTAGAGTGGCAGTCTCAGATCCACACCATCACCAAGCCCAAACATGGTCACATTGTTCTCATCTAAAACATATCATGAAAGACAAGTAAGCAGGATGCTGGATTTTATTTTCCTGGCCTAAAAATCAAATTGTCTCACCTACCCCAAAGACTGCAGATACAGACAGGTGTTCCTTGAACTGCTATCTGAAATCATCAGCCACTTTAAAAACACATGCAACTTTCCTTTGGTAGAAAAACTTCTTGGAAAATCAGCTGTTTCTCATATTCAGAAGATGACATAAGCTCCCCAAAATATAAAAACAGAGGTTTAAGCTGACCTAAATCAACACCGAAGCCTAAACCCACATTTACTGGAGGTCACATTGTTCCAGCTAAAGCACTGACCCTCAAGCACAGTGCTGTTCCCCAGAATAATGTAAATACCAAGGGGAGAGCCAGTAACAAATGGCCCTCACTCTGTGCAAAGAGAGCTGCATGGATGACTCCTTTGGGAGGTCAAATCCTTGGTTTCACTTTACAGGGATAAAGGAGAGGAGGAGAGAGTACATAATTAGCAGGTAAGGTCAATCAAGAGCACCAAGCTCTGGCTGTGGAATTCATCGCAGCCTCACTGATGTATCAAACAGCCGGTACCCATCTTTTGAGGTCCCTTCCAATCCCTAACATTCTGTGATTCTGTGTGTGATTCTGCTCCTTTTGCCCTCCAGCCTTACCCTGAGCACGCTGCTGCCCCTCCCCACCAGCATAAGCTCACTTCTGTAAGGAACAGCCACCTACGAGGCTGTTCTAGGAAACAGGCACCACTTCCACTTCCCTGTTGCCATTGCAACAGCACCCCGCAGCAACTGCAGCAGTAGATGCACAGAGAGACATTCCAGGGACCCAGCATCCACAGGAACGTGAGGGACTGGCACACCTGTATGCACCTATTCCCCAGCATTCCCAGCCAGGCACAGAGCCTGGGACTGTCCCAGTGCCTAAGTCTGCAGCCATTGCCCTGTCACAGAGCAATATAGAGTGTGTGTCACTTACTCTATCAGGCCATTGAAACTAGAGACCTGCAATCTGCATAGCACAAATTTGGCTCTCTCCTTCCTCACGACAGCAGCACTGCAGCTTTGCGATTACTTTATGAACTTACTTCCTTTCAGTGTCAGTGGAATTAAGACTGAGGAGTGGCCTCTTCACAACATTGGTCCCAGATTCGAGAACCCTCGAGCCAGCTGTTCTAATGAGTTAAATTCTCATTTTGATGAGCAGAGACACCACAGGAGAGAGCTCCTCTCTTGCTGACACCATTTAGTTATGCTGCTTTAAGCCAGACTGAGCTGGCTAAGGATTTAAATTAAAGTCAAGGCCTTAACCTATGGGCTTTATCACAAAAGACTCCAGAGCAGAAGTTGCTGTGGGGCAGTGACTGGCTTCCCAAAGACGGGAAGTGCCTGTGGCCCCACACACTGTCTCTACGCCAAGGTGATCTGATCTCTTTAATATCATTATGCTTCCTTGATGTTTAACTCAGCAATCAAGTGCAACTGAGTAGGCTGTGGCCATTTCAAGCTGTTACCTGTTTTGCCAAGCTTTCATTAAGGCATTATTTACTGAAGGGCATTTACTTACTAAAAACACTAACCTTTTGATCCAAAGGTACATCTCCGATATGAGCAAAATGCCTCATGTAGTGTTCTGACAGGATATAACTGCTAGCAAGCACCTCTATAATCACACCACATTGTTTTACTGCTCACTGAATTCTGTTCATTTGCCTTTTCCTTTTGTAAAAAATGATCCTTTTTTTAATAAGTGAAACCAAGGTATGTTTCCCCACACCTCCCCAACCTGTGCAGAGTTACCTTCCTCTTCCACTCAGTCCAAAACTGCCCACTTACCTTCTTAACCAAGTAGCCCTCCCTTATGCGCATCGGTTCTCGCTCCATGTCTCAGGCAACCCTGCTCTTGGGTCTACCAGTGCTGGCAGCTGAGTTCCTCTGGCAGCAAAGTCTGTGGGCTGGCGTTTTTACAGTACAGCTGTGTCACTTTCACAAGTTCCTCTGCCTGCTAATCACATGAAAACAAGCCCATTTCCTCTTACAGAGCGAGAGATAGGGAAATGCAGAAGCACGTCTGTATTTATAGTTTGCCTCTGACAGAACAGGCAACAGCCTGACAAAACACTCAGCTCTATCAAATACGGTCAGCCTGGATGACAGAGTCCTGGGAAATTAAATAAGCACATTAGTGCCCAATCTCAAAAAATCAGGCCTGCTCTGCAAATACATGAACTCTAGCAAAACAACAAACAGGGTGGTGCACTGGATTGCTGCTTGGTGCATGCCAAAAGGATCTCGGAGACAGGTTTCCAACTCACCTCATCCCATCTTTGAATCTGACTGCCAGTGGCTGAGCACATGGGGTCTGGCAGGGAGCTGGAGGGCCCTCCCTTGGCTAATGATGCTGCGCCCTCTGCTGGTACCAGAAATTTGTTTATTAAACTTGATCAGGTTTTGGAATTTGATGCTGAGGCCTCCCAAAGAAGTGAGCTGTCAAACAGGCATAAATGGATTAGATCAGCACATAAAGCACTGCAGAATGTCACTGTCTACGAGCATCTTTTACTTACTGCAGAGCTCATTTGGCTATGTTTTGTAAAAAATAAAGCAAAACCTGAATTTCCCAAGTGTTGATATATTCCATAGTCACAATCCCTCTTCCTCCTACAGAAGAAAGGCTGGTGGTATATGGGAGGCAGTAAGGAGGTGACTGCATTGCCAAGAGCAAAGTATTCTCCCATGCACAAGACCCCAAATCACTTTCACAGCTGCGCCCATTCAGATCAGGGTTGAGCCCTTATCTGTCACCTCTGCCACTTGTAAAGATCCCCAAACAGGGACGTTTTCTGCAGAGAGAAATTCCTGCTCTCCATTCGACTCTGTTTGACTCAGCCTTTACTCAGAAGCATACAGAAGTCTGACAAGGTGTGTGATGAACGATCAGAAGGCTAGAAGAGCCCTCAGAGACTTTCTCTAGACATTCCTCACTGATGCCTTTCTAGTGGTTCTCCCACAGATGACACTCCACTCCCCTCTTGGGTATCTGTATTAGTGCTTCACTATCCCAACTGCTGAATGTTTCTCCTCACGGTCTGAATTGAGATTTTCCTCTCCAGACCCTTCTCAACTAGCTGCTGCTTCAGTGACCCCTCCAGTCTCACCTCCAGGAAGAGGAGCTGTCTGTACCAGCAAGCTCAGGCAATACACCTTGCAGTGCATTCTGCCCAAAGCACACCTTTTGGGGATGGTTTTGTGTATTAGTAGCACCTTTGGGTTTTGTTTCTAGAACCTACAGAGTCTCAGTACATTGTTCCTTTGCTTATGTAAATCATGCCAGTGTAAGGATCTGATTGCTATTCAAGGCCCTAGATGCTGACCAAGCCAACCATCCATTAGGCAGTTTGCAAATCAAAAGATTCGATACATGCTTTCCAGTTCTCTGGCTGTCAAGTGTACTTGACATCAGCCAACAGATCCTAAAATTACTAGAGGGGCAGAAACTCACACATAGCTTCATTTTACTTTTAGCCCTTTTTGGAAACAGGGCTGAAAGTAAAAATTTATCACTAAAATGTGACCAAAAAGCTTTGTGTCACATTTAGAGCAAAGAATCTGCCTACCAGACCCAGGGCCTGGAATGAACTGAAGATACATTCCAGAGTTGAGGTGATCCAACTGAATTTCTGAGTTATATTTCTATGAAGGCTTCCTTCATTTCCCATCAAGCCTTAAAACAATGCTTGATGGACTCAGGAGCTTGTAGACTCCTCCTATATAATGGAGGAGTCAGTAATTCCTTTTACTTTAAGAAGGTAAATGATTTCCTTCTCTTCCCTTTCATTCCAGTGGTTCCATCTTTGGGAAAAGGTTGTTTGGTTTTTGGGAGGGTTTTTTTTGCTCTGATTGGATAACAAAACTATAGGCCATAGACAACAATAACTCAAATTTTAAATACCTTTCACTGTACAGCTGGAAGCCAAACTATCCCTTTATTAGCTGCCTTGAGGTCATAATGCTACAGAGCCTTGGACAAGCATTACAGACCAAGAACTGGCTCACAGTTAGCAATTCCTTCTGTCTCTCCCTTGCTACCCCTCAGACCTGAGGAAAGGTAACTCCTTCCCCAGCTGCAAGGGCTTTTAGGGGACAAGGACAAAATAATCTGCCAGCATTTTCCTCCCTGCAGGCAGCCTTCCCATAGGTTTTCCTGCTCATCTGCTCCTGCAGGTTCAGTCTTTGTGCTGAGTCAGGATGACAGGGCCCTGCACGATAAATTGATGATATGAAATGTCCAGGGACAGAGCCTCTCCAATAGAATATCTATATGACTTTATACTAAAAAGTGGTTTAATGTGAACAGAAAAGGATGCTGACTCCACAATTTCACAAAGCTCAGTTACCTGCATGAAGAGCCCTTGGAGGTGTGAAATGCAATTCTAGATGGCACCAAGCCAATGCCTCCAGAATTTACCATTAGCTACTTATGCAACTCCAGGTCAAAGCATAAAATTACCTCCATCCAATATTAGTTGGAAGCAACTACTTTCATAACACTTCTCTCTATATTGTTTCTTTTTCATCTTCAAAGCTCACCTTTTCCTTTTGCCCTTCTGCCTTACGTGTCTGGAACAATCCTTTTCTTCTAACACTGGGGCTTGGTTTCATTTATCACACATCACCACAGGGGAACCAGCACTTCATCTTCCCCCAGGCAGAAATGTGCTGATCAGATAAATAATTCACGTGAAGCAAAATGGTCCTTAGCATGCAGTGGCCACGGCAGGTGTGAGGGACAGCCTGGACTGCTGATGCACCTCTTCTTTGTGCAGGCATTCCCAAAGAGCAGCACCGGGCGTGAGAGAGAGGAAGAGCTGTGTTTCTTCTAGCTCTTCACAGAGGGGAGGATACAGCTTTGTCTGGCAGAAAGACAAAGTAACCTGCATTGTGGAAACCTGCTATAACTTACCCTGTACTCCTCATTTCTGTCCAAAGCAGGTAAAGATGCATGAAGCTGGATTAGAAACATCTGTCACAATAGCACAATCTGCAACAGAGCTGAATATTTTAGCTCAGTTTACTGATGGGTGATCAGTTCTTGTATGGGAGATCTTGCTACTGTATTTCCTCAGAAAACTCTGGGGTTTTTCTGCTACTTCAGGGTCCACTCCCACAAGCGTTAAAAAACTAAAAGTGATCAACCACATTTATCTGAGCAAGGGATCTAGCTGAGAGACTGATGGGCATTTATATTGAAAACTGGAACCATATCTTTGCAAACAAATGTGTCACCTGCAAGGAAGACAGGCAGTTTCTCAGCTTGTTATATCAGCTTCACTGCTTTCTCCACTGGCCCTTGCATAGCTGTTCTTTAAACACGTTTGCTGCGTTGTAAATGCCATAAGCCCACTCCATCTGCAACAGAGCACGGGAATTCACCATAAATATGCATCTCTGGCAAATCAAGCTGCATTTACAGGGGAAATTAAATCCAATGCTCTGTGTTCAAAATGATTGTCTGCACGGGAAAAATATACACAAGTGGTTCACAAAGGTGTTAAAGACTCAGTCTGGCTTACAGTTCAGTAAAACCCTTCCTCAACTTCTGCGCAGAGGCAGAGGTCTCAAAAGAATTACAGTATTAAACTGAGAGCTGGCAGATGCAAGTCTCAGCACAATTCACTCCCTACGGAATCACGCATGTGCCTATTTTTAGCGAATGAGAGACTGTGGCTCTACAGCCACTTCTCAAAAAGAAACCCCAAACCGGAACATTTCCAAACTTAGCACTGCGTTAAGAAAGCAATCAAAGAAGGGCAAGCATGAAAACATGAAAAGACTATTACGAGCACTGCCCACATCACCTTGGAATCTAAGTGCTGTGGGTTGGTTGTCATAAATGAAGCATCTTGTTCTGACCTCAAAGCACGTTTTAGATATTTAATTATTGTGGAGCTATGCAGCAGGATTAGTGTGTTAGCTCCAAGTGGGAAGGCCTGCATAAATGGGAACACTGAAAAGCTTACGCAGCTGACGTATTGTCATGCACAGAGAGAACATACTGAGTGGATGCAGTCAAGAGACCAAATGGATTTCTCCAGAACGCTTTCTAGACAAACTGGACAAGCACAAAGCACAGACCATGGCTTGCCTCCATGCTAGACCTGACTTTTCATTGAATGCATCCAACCTCATCTGTGACTTACTCGCCTCTCCCCTACAATAGTTCCCCATCAGTGATACACGCAGGTGATGTTGCTGCACCAGGGAAGGCCTAGGCACAAGAGAGAGGTCTTGGAGGATGGAGCCACAGCGTGAGAAGACTTTCCTAGTTCTGGGAAAGAAAAAAAGAGAGATGAGAATAGCTGAGCATGCTGGCTGCTGCTCACTTGAGGAAGTCCACCACTCCCTTCAAAAGCACCAAGGAGTTCCCCAGGATACTGCTGCCATGTTCCTGCCCCAAGGGAAGGGAATTAGCTTAATGTACCTTGCTGACTCCAGACAACAGGCTGGGAAGTCTGAGATGCCAGGGAAACAGAAGGTAGATTTGAAGGACTGAAAAACAAACAACAAAAAATAAAAAAGAAGCAGTTTTGCATTTTACAAAGACATTAAAGATTTCAACTCCCACCCCTCAAATATATGTGCAGAGAATGCAGGAACAGACACAAATTCACCTCTTTGTTTGTGGAAGTAAATCACTGCTATGGCTTAGAAGAAATGGGACCTTGTCCTAAGTCTGTGATGATCTATTTAGCTTTGAATCTTACAAACATCAGTGTATTTGCTCCGTGCTCCTGACAGAACCACACTGCCTCCTTCCTCCTGCAGGTATTTTGCTCCCTACAGAATATCAAGCAACTAATATCAGGTAACCATGCAGCAGCCTGGGGGCTGAGACCCATAGAAAATCTGGACTGGAAGGGCATGGGTTTCTCTAGCCAGGGCCCATCCCACCACCCTCAGTGAGGGAGGGGCCCGTAGCATTGGGCAGCTCCATGGGGATGGGCTGAGGTCCAGCCAGGTAGTCAGCCTGCAGCTCAAGATCAACAGTGGGATACATCTGTGGCAGAGCCGGAGAACACTCCTAAGGAGAACTCAGGGAAGGACTGAAAGCCCAGGGCTGAGCTGAAATAGGGCCCATGGGCAGAGGTCACAGGTGAGGCTGGTCAAGCCCATTAAGGTGGGCAGCAACAAAAACTAACCTCCCAGAAAGACTCAGCAAAGGTAACCCCCCCCCCGATCAAGAGCATCTGGTAGGATCAAGTAAGTAAATACACTAACACATGCAAAGTTATCAGATCAATAAAGAGAAAGGCAACGTCTACATTTAAAATTCCTTCTTCATAAATGTTCTACTCTGAGTTTCACTTTCACATGGTAAAACAGTTATTCAGCTATGCATACATAATCCATAATATGATGCTTTTTTAAATTCTCCCTTATGTTTACCACTTTTTCCATGGTAGGTCAGGAATAAAGTCACAGCCTGAGCTGTGTCCAGAGAAAGATGATCATTCAGGCAGAAATAACAAGGGAAAAAACCTCGTTATAGATCTGACCTCTCATGTACTTGGGGAACTAATTGCAATCAATGTCTTCAGCTACACACAATTTACTACAACATGATCCGTCTGGCCCATGAGGTGAGTAAAACTGATCCCTGGCAATGGCCATTATTCTTCACACAGCCCTTTAAGCGATACTCTCAGATTCCCCGTGTGTAAGGCTTCTGTGATTTCGTACTCAATTACATCCAAACTTACACAAGCGGGAACTGCTGTGAGCAAAACTTCCCAAAACCCACACAGTGCAGCAGCTTCAGTGGAATATAACAAAAAATGAGAAGTCTCTTGCAATGATCAATGGGTTAAATGCAATCTCTAACTGTTTGTGGTGGGTTAAACCTGGCCAGCAGCTGAACACCACACAGCCACTCACTCACCCTCCCCTGATGGGTAAAAGTGAGAGAACTCGTGGGTTGAGATAAAAACAATTAAATAATTGAAATAAAATTGAAATTAAAATAATAACGATAATAACAGTAATAATGGACTATACAAATGAGTGATGCACAGAGCAATTGCTGGCCACCCACTGACTGATGCCCAGCCCATTCCCTGATGGTGATCCCAAAGCAGAGACAATCCTGGAACCAAAACTGCAATCCCAGAAGAGAGAGAGAGTCCAAGAGATTCTCCAGAGCTGCCCCAGCTTCCTCGCTGACCCTCATTTATATACTGAACATGACATCACATGATATGGACTATCCCAGTGGCGTATCCAAATGCCAGTTTGGGTTTGCTAATTTTACTGTGCTCCCCCAAGTCCTGCAGACTAGTGAAACACAGGGAGACTGGGAAGTCCTTCATCTTCCAGCAACAATTGAAAACATGGGTATGTTATCAACATTCTTCTCATAACAAATCCCAGGCTGAAAGCAAAACAGAGAGCTATTATAGCTACTAAGAAGAAAATTAGCTTTCTCCTAGTGAAACTGGGACACTGTTAAGATGGGAATGAGACCTGTGGAGGGTTGAATCACGGCACAACTTCCAGTTCCAAAGATCTTTCTCCTTGAATACATAGTACTAGCTTTAGGTAGAGTAATAGTAAAGAAATTAGATTCTGATCTGATAGGTAGAGTAGTAGTAAAGAAATGAGATTCTAATCTGATAATGGATTTTTTTTTCTATTAAAACACCCAGATTGCAATAAAGTGATGAAAAAAACCGCCAACAGAAACCCTGAACCAAATATCGATGTTGATTGTTGATTTCAGGAAGCAAGAATCTGCCCCTCAGCCTGGGCACGGTGCCTCACAGAATCCAGAAGCCTTACAGGAGAGAGAAGATCCGCAAGCCCATCTCTTGGCTCTCCGCCCTCCCTTCCCTCTGAGGCAGCGCTGGCTCCTGTGTGCCGCATCGCGGCTGCCCGAGCCCAGCCCCAGGGCAGCTCCATCCCGCAGGAGATGCCGCCCGCGGTGCGGGGCCGGGTCCCGGCGGGGAGGAGCCCCGGGGCG
>NW_010294674.1:0-38147 GCF_000700745.2 Antrostomus carolinensis
CCCAAACCATTCTATGATTCTATGAATCTTCATCATTATAAGTGAAGTTAGTAGCAGTCTGGAAGGTTGTCCCTCATTTAAGCTGCAATAAATATACTACTGACTTTAAGTATGCCCTTCTTCAAAATAAATTCCATTCTTTAAATTTGATTTTGAAATGAAAGCTCTGTGGCAAGAAAAGCATGTATAAATTTTTAATTGGGATTTATAAGGTCTCCCCAAATTGGTTACCAAGTAATGATTTATCCAAGTTTATAAGGAAAATGCTTCCTGTCATTGTTTATGAACACAGGAAATATACATCAAAGGTGATCTTTTCTATTGATGTTGTTTAAAAGAAGACACAGACACAAAATTCAAGGATTTATTTCTTTAAGTAGAGGTATATGAGAGCATTTCAGGCTCTGAGTGTTGGAAAGATTTGCTCCTCTGCCAGCCTCACAATTGCCAAAGGAAAGGATAGGTTGTCATCCTACTGCGTTGGTATACAAAAAGCCTATATCACCTGCTGGCAAGCCTGACTGCCTTTTTGCTTACTGAAGAAAGTAGTCTGACCAGAAGTCCTATATAAAGTTACCATGTGTTGGGCCTTTGCATTTTCTGAGCCAGGCTCCTGCCCTCCATAGCCAAGTCTCTGTAGAGAAATCAGCATTGGACAACGCCATACTTTGGCTTCCCATGTCGGTGTCACAAAATGAGACCACTGACGACAAGGAAAGGAATTGGAATTTTGGCAACTACGTAGGAGCGCATGATGCTTGGCACCAAAGGATGTGATGAGGAGCACAAAACCTCTTAGTAATGTAATAATTGGCCCAGAATTTGCTGACTGCTTGTTAATTATTTAACAATCCCAAACTGTCTGACCAAAAACCTACCCTGTGTCTCCTCAGCTGGTTGTCCCAGATGACTAATAGTAACTGTTTTTGAAAGGGGTCCAGGAATGTCTTTGTAGTGCCTTTACTTTTCCACAGCTCTAGCCAAGCGTCTATGTACCAAGAACCCTGAAACTCTAAGCCAAAACCTTTCCCTTTTAGTACTTCTTCCATAAACAAGTTCTCTGTTAGATTTCAAATACAACTGACACTGAAATATGCCAAAAAATAAGCTTGAACAGAAGGATTCGTTGATTAGAAATTCTCTTAACATTTTTTAAAAAGGTGTCTTCTTCATTGTTACTGTCAGTGCAAGTAACATAGGGAGGAAAGGAAAAATACAAAACATCCAAAAATATAAAAAATACAAAACTCATTTGACAAGCAATAAGATGTAATAGGCTCTGAATTCAGCTATGAATAAATAAAAAAAAGGGTGTTTTGTACACGAGGTGTCTGATGTCTGTTCCTGTATCTCTCTCAGTTTCCAGAGGAGTTTGGGGAACAGAGACTAGATATTAACTTCTGACCTAAATTTTTAGAGGTTAATTTTTTAGGTGCACCTCTAAAAATTTATTTTTCAAATGCTTTTCTTTAGAAACTTGTACTTACTTTTGAGAAATAATTTTTAAAAAAGATGGTTAGTTTTTAAAAATCACCTACAACTGAAAGTGGAGCCACAGCAAAGGCTCATTTTCTGAATAGGTATCTGCTACTTCTGTCGTACTTTGCAAATGCTAATGTTGTGAGGTTTATAAAAAGAGAGCAGGATTATTCCTTGGTCAACAATGTCCCAATCCACTACTGTCTGAATAACTTGTCAAATGAGATCCATGACTAGTTTAATCAGTTTTATTCCTTAAATGTTGTTCGAGTACTGGCTTTATTAATATTCTGAGTTTTAACAATACCATGTGCTAACCCTCCTAACACAAGTCAGAAACTCTTTTCTCTTAAAGAAAAGCTTTCATGTCTTCCTGCTGTGATATGGTCATATCTACTACTTAAGCCAAAGGAAAAAGAAATATTTCAAATCTTCTTCAGCATAATAAAAATTAATATATCTTGTCCCTTTTCTATCCCTAAAGTCCCAGGAAAGTGTCCATAGAATTGACTAAAAAGCACTACAACAATCTTTCTCCCTGCACACTTATTGCTTTACCAGCCTGACAGACACATTTTATTTGCCTTTCCTTTCTCTCTCTATGGAAATGTTGCTATTTCCCCTTTAACTCTCTTGATTTCCTCTTTGCTGGGGACTTTGACCTGTAAGTAGCTTAGACTTTCAACAAGTACTTTTATGGCATCGTATATCCTCTTAGTCTTTCCAAAAGGCTTAGTTAAAATCTTAACATCTTCAGGAGGAACACTGGAATATATGGAAACTAGTAATTTTGTCTATTTTATAAGTAGCAATATACCTTTCTAATAATCCCTCTCTTCAGTTTGGTTACTTGCCATTTACACTTGTATTATTGTTCTATCTGCTAAAGTATGTATGCTAATCTATCCTTTGTCTTGTTGGTCTACATATTCATACTAAATCAGTATGAATATGAAGAATCAGTGAGAGTCAGTAGCAACCAAAAACTATGCTCCTCTTCATGTCTTACTCCAATCTTTTCTCTTAAATCTTCTACCTGCTGCCACATCACAAAGTTCCTAGGGAGGAATCCAGAACTGTGGGTTAGATGGGAAGGTGCCTCCTACTGTATAGAGAAATATTAGGAACACCAGGATGGGAATGAAAATGACCCCTGGAGTGATTTATCTAGTTCACGTCAATGGGAAATACTGAGGATGGGGAGTTCTCTGATTTTCCTAGGCATTTTCAGGACTGTGGCTTTAGATAGGGACTTACAATCACAGCCTTGGATCCCGTCCTGGTAACATCCCCAAATAATAGGTCTTCCCATGAAATGGGCAGTGTTCATTCTTTTTATTTACAGGAGGAGGATGGTGCCATCACCTATTTTCTGTAATAAAGTGTAATTACTATAGACATTCTGAAAAACAGAAGAAAATTCAGTGCAGTCAGGCTGCTGCAAGTTCTTTAATTGCAATTTGAACAGTTACCTAAGTCCTCTGTCTGTTACAAAAAAATTATCTGCATCTGTCCTGAAGACAGGTGTTATAAAACCATGTTTGTTTTAAATTGTCATTATATTGGTGAGAAAGTTGGAATTAAATTAGCTGTCTAGGACATTTGACTGAAATGTTATTACTTACTTGAGTTGGAGAAAGTAATTAATATTTATTTGTTAAATAAGCTATCTTTTGAACTAATAATTAATGGATTCCTGGAATGTGTGAACTGTAACCTGCATCAGGAAGGCTATGAAGATAAAAGGAGGAAAGGTCACATAGCTATACTGCAATTTGTATATTGGAGTTGTGTTTATACCAGGGTTTCCAGGAACAAGAATAATATTCCTGTGCTAGAATTCATACATTATATCTGGGGTCTTAGGAGTGTGCTGCATTTTGATTAATGTTCTCATCACAAAGTGTGATTTTTCATTGAAGAGCAACTTGTGTAACCATTAGGCAGGTATTAAGAGGTACCTGTATTGTGAGGCTGTAGGGGGAAAGGTCCTAAAAATATCAGCTGTGAGCTAAACACTTTTCCATGAGCTCTGTGTAGTCTCTCCCATTCAGTTTGTGGTACATAAGGTAAAATGTAACCTCGAAGGGAAAAGTAAGTAGTTTTGTAACAGGCATTTTACAGAATGACTGTTCTTAAATCTCCAATTGCTCTCTTTTGATGACTGTGAACACAGACAGGAACCAAACACAGCCAAATGAGTTTCCATCTTTGGTATGTTTTGTTAGTAGGATGAAGGGAGAAGCATGTCCAAACCAGCTTTGGCTTTGGTTTTGCAAAATTAAACCTCTTATGATGACTTTTTGAAAGACCAAAACCAAAAATCTATTTATATTGGCACTGTTAACTTAACTAAGGTGAGTTTGAGCATAATTGAACATATCAGAACTTTAGCTAATTGGCTGCCTTAATATCTTTCTTCATCTCTTGTCTCTCTGTCCAGTATGACAGTTCCCTCTGTGGCCAGAGATTCCTTTCCAGTTGTAACCTTGAAGTCTGACCTTCTTCACCTTCCTCCCCTATAACTCTTATTCCACACAGACTTCCTGACCATGATATTGAAATAATATTCCTCATAAGTGATACCCTAAAGCATACTCTTTATCAGGCCAAGGAATACACTGTGTGGCTGTTTCTCTGGTATTTCATCTTTATCTTGCTTTTATGCATGAAGAAGTGGTTACAGATTCTTCCCCAGGTTTTGCTCTCAGAGCATGCAACACGTTCATGATTGTGTCTGCTCTTAAAGTGATGGTAATACAGTGCTGGCTGTCAAACTCAGAACCAGGAACAGATCTTTGTTCTTGGCCCTCTGACAATATTTATAATTAATATTAGTTAGAACTTATAGTTATCTAACTTTTTACAGTATGATTTGATGTAGGAAGATCAGCTGTGCTGATTTTAGAGATTTAAGCTCTAAGATTTGTATCATGGTTTATAAAAATGAGCTAAAAAACCTATGATGATTTAAAAAAAATAATTGAGACATCTGTCCTGCCTTTTGTTTCTGTGGGTGTCCAGTCTCTCATCTCAGTAGTTTCTTTGTTTTTATGTCACCACATACAAACTAGTGGTTGAAAGGCCCATAATGTACTTGGAGATTGTTCAGTGATTAAAAGCTGTGTAGTTATGCAAACGGAATCTGCAAAACGAACCTGAACTTTTCCAAATATAACTCTATTAGAGCAGTCTATTGATTAGAGGCTGTGCTTTGTGACACCTAGCCACATCTTGTCTGCTTCCCAAAGTGAATGAAAGACTGCCACACTGCTGCACCCACACAAGGTATGATGGTCACGTCTGAGGCTGGCAGAATGGACACTGGTAGTATGAGTTTAATGCACACAGGAGACTTCACAGACCCAGCTGAGATAATTTATTGGTGCATTGAACAAGTTAGGCACTCCATACTGAGCATTTCCAGAGGATGGTAGATATCTAACTCGCTTTGAAAAACCAAGTAAGCACATATTTAACATCTAAGTATTTCTGAATAACTGCTTCACAATGACCAGAAGAAATTTGTCCTTTTCTTCAGTATAGGTAATACTAACTCTATTTAATAAGTCTTTTTTATGTGACATTTTTTCTTTTATATTTTGCATCTGTAAGTCTTTATTCAATCAATAAAAACACGTTGAATGTGTACATTTTAAATGTATTTCTAGTTACCACTAGAATACAGAGTGGCAAAAAGCCCAAATAAGACAAACACCTTTGGCATGCCAATAAGTAATGCAGCATATGTTGTTTTTGAGCAAAATGTAAAAAAATGGAAAAATTAAGAAGCTGGCTATTTTGGATTAGGATGAATCACTCTCTGGAACTGCATGCCTTGTGCAACTAGCTAGAGTGAATTTAACTTAAATTAATTGCTGAGTTTCTAGATTTCTAAAATTAAGTTACATGAATCCCACCTTCTCTGGATGGTCTATATCTGCAAATTAAACAAACCCAGATTTCCTTAAATAACTGACCAATGA
This sequence comes from Antrostomus carolinensis, assembly GCF_000700745.2. Taxonomy (NCBI): domain Eukaryota; kingdom Metazoa; phylum Chordata; class Aves; order Caprimulgiformes; family Caprimulgidae; genus Antrostomus; species Antrostomus carolinensis. The sequence continues at coordinate 5,466 of NW_010294674.1, forward strand.
ACAAGGATACAGTGGTTTTGGGGGAAATGATATATAAACGCGGAACATGACAAAAAAAATTCAGTACTTTAAAAAAACTTACCAGTTTAAATCATAACTAAAATCCAGTTTTAAAACTCTTGGCCTTAAAACAGTTCACTATGATGGTAACAGGTGATTAAAATAAAAGTTTAGCTTTCCAAGCTACTGGACAACTTGAAAAGAGATGAAATGAAGCAAACACTATGTGGTACAATTATTCACTTGTCTTTGATTTGAAACAGAGTGCCAAAGGCATGAACTACGTGACCATGTTTTAATAAGAACTTGAAGGATGTATTGTGGGGGGAAAAAAAAAAAATATTTGTGATTAGGTACAGTATTCTGTACAACACATGAACTTCCTGTGTAGGTGTATGTTAAGTTACTGCTCATTTTTAGGTTTGCATTGATTTCATTCAACATTGTGATTCAAAATGTTTTTCAACCACATTTCTTCATGTAACTCTTATAAATGAGCAAATATTGAGATACTTTCTCTTTTTGGTTCACCACAGTGCAAATGAGAAAGGTCGGATGGGAGAGGCCAGTCATTGGGGAATTATAACCTCTAAGTGCTAGAAACTAGGGCAGCTTAAAAAACTGTCCATATTTTAGACGTTTATTTGAACTCTTCAAATAATCTAACAACTTTGTCAGGTTCATGTGTCCTTATACATTCTGATAAGCAGGTAGTTAAAATAGTCTTTCAGTTTCCTATCATTGTAGATATATTTCAGAAATTGAGTATGCAGATCTTATGATGTCTAGACCTAAAAATGAAGACAACCGAGTTTCCATTAAAGAAGAAAGACAGTTAACGTACTCTGATAAAAGAAATATAGATAATATACAGAAAGAAGTAAGAGTGTAGCCACGTGTGCCATCAAAGTCAAGATTAAGTGTCGAAACAGAAGCTTAAATGAAACATGGCAATAAGAATAATTTCACAGACTCCAGATTTGGCACAGTGAATCAGTTCGTAAGCTCTAAGGACCCACTGGTAAAAAAGGATACTTCAAGATGTGTAGAAGCAGTGAACTGAATATCAATGCTTATGTAACTACATGCAAATATGACTAAGTAGATTGCAGATTGAAATGTAATTCAGTCCAGTTTATACATGTATAATTTACAGTTGTCATTTTTTCTTGGGCAATAGGTTTCTGCTATGTCACTTTCTCTACCCTTTGCCCAATTCTTTCTTTTAGTGAAGAACATGCCTCTGATAATAAAGTGCATTTGCTTCCCCAGGTTGTTTCAGTTTAAGCGCACAAGACACATTAAACATTAATCAGCGTCATCTAATTTTGATATATGCAGTGCTACGTTAGAAATTAAAGATTTCCAGTGCACAAGTGGCTGTATATTTTACTCTGATAATCTTTCCAGTATTCAGTGGGTTGGAGAGAAACTATAGATTTGATATTTCTTTCAAGATAACTGAAAAAAAAAAAAAAAGAAAGAAATACAAATAAATGCCATTGACCTTCCCCTCTCTTTCTTTTTGGATCATTCCATAAATCTGCTTGCATAAATTCTTTTAGTTCTGACATTTCAGCTGTTGACTGCAATAAAAACAAATACCTCATAGCTAGGCAATAAATCACTTAAATTTTCAGCTTGAGAGTGTCTCCAAACAGGTGCTAATGAGCAATCTGAACAGCACAGGTTCTGAAAGCATCACTCTTGCTCAGTTGTACCTCACTTTACAAACAAGCCTTCAAAAGAGTGAGGCCACTTGTGGGGTAAGAATCAATACTGCAGCAATGAGCTTATCATCATTTACTTACATCATGGGCTTTAGAGGGTGCTTTGTGTGTGCTATTTTCAGTTCCACAGAACAGAGGAAAAAATACAGCATCCGCCAATACTTTGCATTTTTTCCTTAAAGAAATCTTTATTACTTACTGGCTTCAGAAGATGCATGTTACTACATTTTGATATTTGCTTTTCACCAAAACAAAAGGGAATGTTTTGAAGAAGTTTGGTAATGGAGCAAAAAGCAAGTTATTTCCATTCCTTCATTTTAATGGTTTTTTTTCTTCTTCGCCACATCCAGTACTGTCCCAGAAGCCTATCCTTAGCATATTTTCAAAGTAGTGTGGCAAAGTTTCTGAATCCTCATTTGTAGTATCAGTACTCATGCTAAGAGAAGGAGCTGTGTATAACTTTCATGTAAAATAGCTGGTTGTGTCTTTTATGTCAGCAGAAACACAACAACAATAATATATGGGATGCAATGCAGATTAAAATAAAAAATTTATTTAAAAGTCATATGTTGGCTACACAATAGCAAAACATCCACTTTCTCCCTGTTACATTTCCCAGAACACTGCACATACAAAGAGGATTTGTAGCTCCTATCTGCTGCTCAGTAGGTGCTAAGCTCTCAGATCCAAACTCTGCTGTATATCACTGATAACCAGCATTAAATCTGAAGAAATCCATATGTATGTTGTAACCATTTAACTGTATATTATCCCGAAGTTAGTAAGTTATTCATAAGAGTACAAAACTTTTGCAAATATCCTTCCTTTCTGAAGGAAATTGTCATCTATGTTTATTTCCCTCTGTAAACCCATGACTCCTTCAAGTAGACTGTACTACCTTTTCACCATAAGTGTAATGGCATCTGATCTGCTGAAGAGAGTGTATTTACGCAATCCTTTTTCTCATTAAGGTATTCAGCCACATTCTGATAAAGATGATATCTGGACTGAAGGAGACATGCAAGTTTCATAAAGCAACAAAAATCTGACACTAGGACCTCATTATAAGCAAAACCCATCGGTATCAGAAGTTACTATAATATTTAACCCATGACTACCACAGATTGCAAGAGGGAAAGGGGAAAGCTTTGTTTGCTGTTAGATTTCTTTTTAATGAATCATGTTTCCTTTTTGTGAAAATGAAGCCTTGCACATCAATGCCCAGTCGATCATGAACAAAACAAATTGAAAATCTGAAATATGATCTTAAACTTAGAATAGAATGTAGTAGCTTTAATGTTTATTTCAAATCACAGAACAATGTAATTGAAAGAACACAGTATTTTAGATTTTTAAAATATGCAATTTTTCTGCTTAATTGATAAAGTTCAAGATATTTGTACCTGAGCTTCCAACAGCACGTTTGTGTCATCTTCTCAAACAATAATATGCTGTATGATAGAATTATGCATTTGTCCTTGATGATAAATAGTCTTCAATTTGGGCATGTAACTGTTTGAGCAGTTCATTCAGGACACAGAATTGTCCCAGAAGGACTGCAGGCTGGCTTGAAACCACTTATTTTAAGCAAACAACTGTGTTCCTAGTACTATCATCTACTGCCTTGGTTGAAGAATATGTCACATCTCTCCTCAGTAAACAGAAGTGATGAAGTCTAGAAAACCCCTTCCTCTTCCCTTGTCTACATTTTATAGGTGACCTTTTTACAGATGTGAGTTTTTGGTAGTAATAAAACTCTCTCCCTCAGCCTCTCAGGTGGATCTGTAGATGCTCAGGACTCAGACTTATCAGCGTCCATAGCCACCCTCAGTTTACACCTCTGTGTAAACCAAAACCATCATCTGTCACAAGTTATTATAGCTGTCCCAGTGATCTCTAGTACCTGGTTTTAGACAACGGACCCTGCTGAAGCAGACAGTCAAGAGCAAGAAACAACAGGAGTTTAAAAATTACACTTATATCGCATAATTTCCTTGATTTATCTCTTGCTTTCTTTTCATTCTCTTTAACTTTGCATCCCAGAATGATGAGCTAAATGTCAAAGACACATAGACTTTGCACTGACCCCTCCAGAGGAACAGGTCAGTAGAGATCCTTCCTTGGCCAACCCCAGCATGAGTCCTGAGTGCTATACACACAGCTCCATGTGCAAGCTGAGGGCAGAGCAATGACTTAGTAGCTGATTTTAAGCCACATTTAAGATTTCAGATTTAAATTTAGCTTTTCAGTGAAATGTGGAAAAACAGAAGGGAATGGGTGGTGAAGAAAGTCTGACAGACATGTCAGTCTAATGGAGAACCTCAAGGGTTTTGGTTACCTTTGCTCAAACTCAGAGGATGAGATCCTGGTGTGACTCAGCAGAATCACCTAGGTAAGAACCATAAAACCACAGAATCGTAGTGGTTTGAAAAGACCTTTAAGATCATCAAGTCCAACCATAAACCTAACACTACCAATTCTACCTCTAAACCATGTCCCTAAGCACCTCATCTACCCATCTTTTAAATACCACCAGGGAAGGTGACTCCACCACTTCCCTGGGCAGCCTGTTCCAATGCTTGACAACACTTTCAGTGAAGAAGTTTTTCCTAATATCCAATCTAAACCTCACCTGGCGCAATTTAAGACCATTTCCTCTCATTCTATCACTTGTTACCCAAGACACTGACTCCCTTCTCTCTGCACCCTCCTTTCAGGTAGTTGGAGAGAGTGAGAAGGTCTCCCCTCAGCCTCCTTTTCTCCAGGCTAAACAACCCTACCTCCTTCAGCCACTCCTCATAAGACTTTTTCTCCAGGCCCTTCACCAGCTTTGTTGCCCTTCTATGGACCTGCTCAAGCACCTCAATGTCTTTCCTGTAGTGAGGGGCCTGAAACTGAACACAGGACTTGAGGTGTGGCCTCACTAATGCCAAGTACAGGGAGAGAATTACTTCCCTACTCCTGCTGGCCACACTATTTTTGATACAAGCTAGGATGTTATTGGCCTTCTTGGCCACCTGGGCATACTGCTGGCTCATGTTCAGCTGGCTATTGACCAATACCCCCAGGTCCTTCTCTGCTGGGCAGCTCTACAGCCACTCTTCCCCAAGCTTGTAATGTTGCATGGGGTTGTTGTGACCCGGGTGCAGGACCCAGCCTTATTGAACTTCATGCCATTGGCCCCAGCCCATCAATCCAGCCTGTCCAGATCCCTTTGCAGAGCCTTCGTACCCTTGAGCAGATCAATACTGCTGCCCAACTTGGTGTCGTCTGCAAACTTATTGAGGGTGCACTCAATCCCCTTTTCCAGATCACTGATAAAGATATTAAACAAGACTGGCCCCAACACTGATCCCTGGGGAACACCACTAGTGACCAGCCACCAACTGGATTTAACTCCATTCACCACAGCTCTCTGGTCCTGGCCATCCAGCCAATTCTTTATCCAGCAAAGAGTACATCCATCCAAGACTTGAATGGCCAGTTTCTGCAGGAAAATGCTGTGGGAAACAGTGTCAAAGGCTTTACTAAAGTCTAAGTACACCATATCCACAAGCCTTCCCTCATCCACTAGGCTCATCACCTTGTCATAGAAGATCAGGTTAGTCAGGCAAGACCTGCCTTTCATAAACCCATGTTGACTGGGCCTGATCCCCTAGTTGTCCTGCGCATGACATGTGATGGCACTCAGGATGATCTGCTCCATCACCTTCCCTGGCACTGAGGTCAGACTGATAGGCCTGTAGTTGCTCAGATCATCCTCTCAGCCCTTCTTGCATCCCCCCTTGATCCTGAGACATCCCTTAGCTGCTTGTAGAATATTTCATCTACCTCCTCATCTTGGTTGGGTGATCTATAGCAGACCCTCAACATGATACCTGCCTTGCCGGACTTCCCCCTGATTCTTACCCACAGACACTCAACCCTATCATCACCATCATTAACATCCAGACAATCAAAAACACCTTAACATAAAGGACTACCTCTCCTCCTCTTCTTCCTTGCATGTCCCTTCTGAAGAGTTTGCAGCCATCCATTGCAGCATCCCAGTCATATAAGGAATCCCACCACATTTCTGTGATGGCTGCTATATCATAGTTTTCCTGCTGCATGATGGCTACCAGCTCCTCCTGTTTCTTGCCCATGCTGCACGTTTGTGTAGATGCACTTCAGCTGGACTGCTGGTCCCATCACCTTATTAGAGGGAGAAGCCCTAATTCCCTTATGATGATTCTTAGGAGCCTCTGTGGTTCCTATCTCATCAAAACACTTTGTATTTCTGCTGCTTCCTGGATTCCTATCTCTTACTTGCTCTGGGACAGCAGATGGAAGGACCTCACTATCGCAGCATCCTTCAAGCACCAGTGTTCTACTCCCAGGCTTGGCCCTATTGAGCCTGGCTTCATCCCCTTCCCCCTTCAAAACTAGTTTAAAGGTTGATTTCTCCAGCTGAAAATCTCATCTCCTCCCTATCAAAGTTTATTCAACTAAGCTCACTTAAAGGAGAACTAGAAACCTTCTCCACCTCCACCTTTAATTTCACAGAACAAACCTGGGAGTTTTCTTCTTCTTCAAGTGTCCTACTGGGAGTCTGCCCTATAGCTTGATAGTACAAACTTTGGATAACTCCTTTCTAAAACCAGCTGATGTATCTTGCCTTGCTACTGACCTATGTCTTTGAAGTGTGTGGGTATTAGCGCAGGCTAAACTTCTGTTTGCAGTGAATTAGCACAGCTCAAAGACAAACCTCAAGCTGTCTCACTAACCCAGAACTGCATGTTGATGGGAAAGGAGTTCCACCTTTTTAGTTTCCTGGAAGCTAATACCTGCCTTTCAGCTTATTATTATCATCAACATTTCTTTTGTTATTCTTCTAAAATAGTTAATTTATTTTTTGCTTTCTTTTGTAGGACCTTTTACAGAGACTTATGAGCTCAATTACATCTTACTTAGATTTAGAACACATTTTACTTAAATACTTTTTGATTCATGACACTAGTTCATATTAACGATATAATTTTAAGTGTTTCCCGTGCTCATTTTCATCCATATAGCTGATGTCAGGCTAACTCTGCCTTAGATATAATGGACTCTAACAATGGATTAGGAAATAGTAACAGTGCAAGAGACTAAAGATGCAAAATGTCCTTGTGCTTCTCCAGCAATGCAATTAAATGAATTATTAGAGTCAAAATTGCATTGTGGACAGTGGATCTCCTAAGATATTTATTTAGCCTTGACTGGTATCTCTTGGGGAAAATGTTGTTTTGCTCATGGAAAGCAAGAGCTTAAAGTTTACCTTGGTGGGGGAATATCCTCTGCTGTTATAGGGTTACTAACATCTCCTGCGCTCCCTTATTCCTAGAAAGATGATTTCTCCAGGGCTTGACTAGGACCAGAAAGTCATGAATACTCTCCAGCAGTGTCTGTGTAGTTCAGTTGCCCAATAGAGCAACAGATCTGCTTTTGGTGCACCCCGATAATGCATCAGCAGTCACGGACCTGGTTAACGAGCAGTTCTGACCCGCTCCATCAATGAGAGCCTGTAAATCAAGTTACCAGTCCACAGCCTCTGCCAAGACTGACAACCAGCTGACAGCTAATGCCTGTTGTGATGGCTTTGCCTGGTGACACCTGTACATAGACAGAAGTCTGTCATCCTCATTTAATTGCTCTTATACTCAGTTACAATCCCCCATTCATCTATTATTTTAAAGCAGATCATATGAACTATGAAAGAACACATCCTCTGGATATTCATTATGGGAAAATAGCTTTTTGCAGTAGGTAATAATTTTATTTGAGAAATATAGTGTAGCAATGATAAATGTAGTTGTCTGTAAACAACTCTTTCAAATGAACTGATGGTTTAGATTATTTTTATAGCATGAAATTTGGTAAATGCTGAAATTACGGAAGTTATTTGGCAAGTAAGTCTAAGGTTTCATTTATTTACAGTGGTCTACAATAAAAACATCTGCTGCTGCTGCTATCGTTCTTTATATGTTCCCTTCTGTGCAGCATGGTTTTTTGGCTATGTGCTGAAACACAGCCTATGCAGAAGATCATAAAACAACAATTTAATTGCTGTGTTGATGCTTTCTTGGATCCCATTGACTTCCTTGGGTAGCCTAAGAGCCCTGTCAAAATGTAGAAATTTGGCATATTACAGATGTGTGAAATGTTCAGGGACAGGAGAAGGACAGGAGAAGCATGTGGAGCTAATGAAAAAGAGAAGAATCAATTCACCAGCTTGAAGGCAGATTAGATACATTAACTGACAACAGTTAAAGTGCTTTGTAAATAGTTTTAACTAATTCAAATAATAGCCAAATAAAAACCCAAACCTTCATATCGATAAATGCTGAGGTAGGAATGCTTTTTTTTTTTTTTTTTTTTTTTTTTTTTTTTTGTAGGAGGGTATGGGTAAGTGTACCAAGGAGGGGAGAGGGGTAGAGGAGAGGTGACATCCATCCCTCCACCCTTGCTTTGGATTCTTGGCTGATTCTGTTCTACAGACGCTAGACAGCACCTCAGCTGAGAGAAACAGAGAAATCAGAGGAAATTAATTTCTATTTTAATAGCAAGAAATTTAAGACTGAGCTTCCAGAGGGATTACTGCATTTCACAGGTGGCTGAAGCTGCTTGGCTTGCAGCCCTTATGCCTTACACCACCATCCAGGGAGCTATAATTGTCTGCAAACACACTGCCAGTCTTTTCTTATGGCCTTGTTATAGCTTGGGTTTGCTAGCTACTTCTCTTCTTTTTTTTTTTTTAATTTTAGAATTTATTTAACATTACCTGTATTTGGAATGATGAATAATGAAAAGTAGCATATCAGTGTGTTAAATCTGTTTGCTAAATTACAACAAATATTTTAAAAACTCTTCACTATTTACCAATATTCCTTAGATGAAATTTACAGATAATGATATGGGCAGTGTAGTTTGTTCTCTCTTGGGAGTTTGTTTTTTTAAAAAAATAAAAAGATTAGAAAGCTGCTTGAAATCGCATTGGTTTGATTAATGAGGGGTTAGTATATTTTCATATTCACTGCCTTAATGTAGTGCTAAATAAAGGCACTTCCAGCTATCACTGGCTTTGTTTGAGAGTATCAAAATTATCAGATATGTAAACATCCTTATAGTAAAGGACATTAAGGGAGCTAAAATTCTGAAGAATTTCATTTAGAGAAAACAATTCAAAGCTTGCAGTGACCCTGTCAAAACAATTTTGCTGCATAGTACTTTCATTTCTAAATGGATGTTTTTCTTCTTGGAAAAAAAAAGACAAAGTATACTTAGGTTAATAAAATGCTAGTCACATAAGCACAATGAAGGAAAGGAAAATATGTGTTTTATTTGGGAATGAACAGCTCAAGCATTTTTTTTAATGTGAAAGCTTTTAACAATTTACAGAAATAATTCATAAATTATTAGGATATATATTAAATTATTCAGAGATTTTACAATTATTCACCATAATTCTAGTGCTACACATAGTCAAGACAGCAGTCACTGCTGTTCCATCCAAAGACACAGATGTTTCCATATCCTGTGATGAATTGTTTCTCAATACTGCATTAATGTAGGCATATGTGCTCCTGAAAGAGATCCACCAAAGGCTATAATATATATTGCTGTCAGTGTTTGTCAATTATTTTTCCCCAGTTTTTATTAATGGAAATACTCTCCTAAGAACAAAAACATCCATTCTCTTTAAAGGATATGGTGAAAATCTTATATTTTTGGTATCTTGGCCTTGGAATAGCAACATGGGTACCTGGCTTGGAGGATTTAAGGATTTAGATAAGAAAATACAAAAACACTGCACTCCTAGTAGGGATTTGGATTAGTGTTAACAAGCCTCCAAAGTTAAGTGTCTTCTGTCCCTCAGGTAATTTAAGTACTTCTCTGATTTTTACGTCCGAAGAGGTCGCAGGAGTTTATAGGTTGGGTGGTGAGATTGGTATGGTCACTGAACCTGACTTCAAGGTACAGTGAGCATCCTTGATGTCACAAGTAAGCACCCAATGAATTTTTGACAGCTCCAGCATTAAATGTCTGCTTAAGATAATTGGACGTTTTTATGGTTGGAGAGGTAGGAGTTTTCACTTTGAATTTATGCACCTACAGGTTACTTAAAAACTCACTTATGTAAGCAACAGATTTCTTCCTAGGATAGACTCCATAGTGAATATCTAGAGGCCTTGACCCTCCTTCCTAAAAGGAGGATTCATGGATGAGATGGATTTTGATGATTCCACATTGGGTGTTCTGAGGACAGTCAGATTATCTGGATAAATCAGGTAGTATTCATCCCACCTAACTGGGAAAAAATGAGTTTCTAACTAGGCTAATAACTCAGGGTCCCTCTAGTGTAAGTAAGTGGTGAGAAATAGATGCCTCCAGAGTTTGTTTCAGCTTATTCTAAGATAGATGAGGAAAATCTTCTTCTGGAAGTGCCAGTTTCTGTTCACTAGCCACACTTTGGCCCTAGGTAGCTAACAGAAAGAGATACTCCTGCACTTTCAGAAAGCAAAAAATGGCGTGAGGTAAATCCTGCCATTCATATCTAGCGGGTATGGTCACCCACTCACAAATGAGATTTTCGTGTGTGTTAAGATCATCTGAAGTGGTAACTTAGTGGATACATGCCCTAATCCTTCTCCACTAAGAGGCAAAGGAAATTAATTTAAGGCACCTTTGTGTTTTTGCAGTATTGTAAAATGCTAAAGCTCAGTTTTTAATAGTTTGAAAAATCAAGCAAAAGGATTAAATTTGTAGTCAGCCGTTTTATGTGATGACATCTACTGCACAAAGAGGAATAGTACCTTATCTCACTGAAGCAGATGGCTTCCAGGACCTCTTGCACTTGTGAGCTTGCTGCTGAGACCTGTGTGTTATACTGCTTGTAAAAATCCTGGGGAGGAACATTTCATTTCCCTTGCTGTCAAACTGTTTACTTATCTATTCATCCACTTCAAATTCCTCATGAACACAGGGAATTCAAATGTGTTGGAGAAAACATGCAGCCCACAATTTTAGTGATGGTCAGTGCTATTAAAAAGTGTCCAGATAAATCCAGAGATTTCTCTTCATAAGCTACTCCTTTATCTGTACTGTTGCAATTCCTATATTGTCAATAGAAATCATGACGGTAAGAAAAAGCCTACCAGGACTACTAGATTTATTTTATTAAATTGCATATTTGAATATTCTTATTTACTAAAAATACACTGTGACATTTAACAAGTCCACAAACTTTTGAACTGTCTATGAATATATACTTTCAAGAGCTGCACTAGTATTTTTGCCAGCACAGTGATTTTCACCCACGGGTAAATGTTTTGAAATCAGCAGAGGAGAGACTGTCTGAATCCCACTAATAGTAAGAAAATAATGGTTACTCATTAGTTAGATTTAATTACTGTACATGGGACACAAACAGAAAAATAACCTATTTTCTAAACATTGCAAAATTTTATCAGAGTTGACTGCAGTGACTCTTAAACGCAGCTTCTGGGCTCATTCCAGCTAAGCTTCACACAGTTAGCTGTGCCATTCACTGGCAAGGCTTAAATGAGAGTCCAGCACTCCCTCTATAACTTTAAAATAAATTATATCTCTTTTAATTGCGTGGCAGGTCTGGGATCTTATCCAAATTCTGTCTGAAAGGAATCATAATTGATACTAGTAACTAATGAAGTAATGCTAATATATGAGTGTGTCCCAGGGGGAGCCAGCTAGCCAATAAACAGTGGAGCTGTGAAGCCTCTCTTTGGATTTTCTTCAAAGATGCCAAGCTTTCCTGCACCCCAGAGAACAAAGTCAGGGCCTAGTATTTTTAATCTGAAAGGGAGACAATGAAAAATAATAATAATAATAAAAAAATATAGAATCATAGATTAATTTGGATTGGAAGGGACTGTTAAAGATCACCTAGTTCAACCCTTCCTGTAGTGAGCAGGGACATCTTCAACTAGATCCGGTTGCTCAAAGCCCCGTCCAACCTGACCTTGAACGTTTCCAGGGATGGGGCACCTACCACCTCTCTGGGCAACGTGTTCCAGTCTTTCACCACCCTAACTGTAAAAAATTTCTTCCTTATATCTGGTCTAAATCTATGCTCTTTTAGTTTAAAACCGTTAACCATAAATCCAATTATTTTGAAAAATAAATTATTGAATGCTCTTTATACGTGATAAATAAGCATTAAAAAATGGATTTCTTTCTTAGCTTTATAAGTTACCTTTAAGACTTCCAGCTCTTAAAAGAGAATTCTGCCTAAAGAGATCACAAATCTACTGGTTTTTATTGGCTTGTTTACAGACAATAGAATTTTTAATTGTGATACCAATTGAAACGCATTGGCAAATTTGTTACTGGACAAAGGCAGCAAGCAGAAACTGTATTTGGCAAAGTTATGTGCTGAAGGAAGATACTCAAAGGGTGGCTTAAGTACATCAGGGAAGACAAGAGGTTTTAAATCTCTAAGTTTCTTTTTCCCATTAGGTGTCTGCCCAGAGCTGTATTAGGGAGACTGCCAAAATGGGGTGTTTCAGACACACTCCATTAGTTCCTTGACTTCCCAAGTGGGAAGTTTAGTCCTTAAGCAATCAACAAGTTGCATGGAAATTTCCCAGATCTGTAGTGGCCACTAAAAGTACTTCTTGTCATCTGACTATTTATTTTTATCAGCTACTCGTGACTCTCCAGGGTGGAAACCACCATGTTAATCATGTGACATGGTTTAACCAGGAAGGGTCGCTGCCCACCCCACCCTCCAAGTGGTATGGGGAGGAGAAAATGTAAACGAACAGGGCTCAGGGGTTGACACACAAACAGTTTACTGGAATAGTAAGGGAGAAAAAACATCAAACGACAACAACAACAGTACTAATGAAAAAGTAACAAAACAAAACGAAACAAAAACAGCTCACCATGGGACCAGCTCACAAACTACAGTACCCAGCAGCCCCCTCCTCCTGGAACTTCCCTGTTTAAATACTGAGCATGATGTCATGTGGTATAGAATACTCAGGTGGTATGGAACACCTTCCCTGACTGCCCAGACCAGCTGCGCTGGCCACCCTCCTCCCAGTTCCCTGAGAACAATTAACTCTATCCTAACCAAACCCAGGAGGTCATGTTGTCAGTGCTGAAAAAAGTAAAGGGTAACCTTCCAGACAATTCCTGTTCTTTTTAAAACAAATACAACTCCCTCTTTGTCTTGTGCAAGAGAAGCTGATAAATATGTCTCTTTCTCCTCTTTCACTCTGCTTATTCAGAAACATGTAGGCACTGAACGGATGTCTGTCTGCAGTGTTTTAATATAACTGGTGAGGACAAGGAGTAAAAAAGAAGGACAAAAAAAGTGTTTCCATCAGTTGCTCATAACAGTGTTGATGGCAAATTCTGCTTTAATAGCTAAAGGAACCCTTCTGCTGCCTGTTGAAGCAGAAAGAATATATTATTGAAGAAAAAAAAAAATCAATGTAAACTGTTTGAAATATCCTGCATTGTATTACTCTAAATCAGAAAAAACAGATGAAGGCAATGCCGTATGCGATGGAGAAGGATGTAGCTTAATACAGAAAGGCATGAATTATTTAAAGACTAATGGATGACAGAAACAATTCAATACAGATGCAGATCACTTATGATCTGAGAATTTGCCTTACAAGTTACATAACGTGAAGAGAAGTAGTTGAAATGATAATGAATGAGAAGACAAAGAAAAGCAAATGAGAAACCAACTTATGTACACTGGGCTAAAGGCTGTGCCTTTAGCAAGTCACCTTTTTGCCACAACCTTTTGAGCAGGAGGCACTAATAGATCTCAAACCGTGGGCGTCTGAGGCCATACTAAATGCGCAATATATCACAGGGGGCTCTGCAGTCCAAGGATGCCTGCTTGATAATAAACTTTTCAATTGCAGTTTAGTGCTGGGCGCTGCTGGGATTTCCCAGTCCTGTGTGGCCCACAGTCCTTCCCCCTCATCTCTCTGGCCAGGTGAGATGCCGTAGTCAAGTGGATGCCTTTGTAATCAGCTGTAGCTTTGTTCTCTCGTGGAGGATGAAGGCCAGAGCTGCTTCGGTCCATAACACATAGAAATATTATTGCTGTTGAATGACTTCTTAGCAGCCTTAAGCTATGTGAGACCATTTCTGTCAGGATGTTGCAGTCAGCACATGCAGCCGGCTAAGCAAACTGAAATAATTACTGCTATAATAAGGTAACCATAAGATTATGCTGCAAAATCACATAGTAGTACTTGGAGTTGGGGAGTTCTGACTTGCCAGGAGGCATGGGAGCTTCCCCATTGACCCCAAAACACACCTCCAAAACTACATAAGCATTTCAGAGGGTTGTGGGCAAATGGAAACCTGTTGAACATTTCTAAAAATTTCCTTATGTTTACCAACTTACAACTGACTGCAGGAAGGAGTACCTGTGTCATATGCCTAACTAATGAAAGAAATAGAAAATTAAAAAAGTAAAAAAGACAATAAAATGGCCTAAGGTTGCCTTACTCAGCAAACCTGTCACCTGTGAGAGGGCTGTAAATAAGAATGAAACTTGCCTAGTAATACATGTTTGCATGCATGTATGTTTGATTTTGATGGGTCTATTTGTCAAGTGAAATAGCCTGAGAAAAGCAGCTATAAAAAAGTACACAAAGCAAGGCACTAACAATATATATTTGTAATTGTAAAAGCTAGTTTGAGTGCCAGGAGTACTCTACACTTTAAAAGGATTACTAGGTATGAGCAGCAGGAGAAATAGTCAGCTGTAGTCTGATTTTTCTAATAATGTTATCAACGACATTTTCATATACATCAATGCCAGCCTTATCATATCAAAGCTATGTTTAGTTCCAGGATGGCTGTCCATTAGTGATTTTTTTTCTGTTTTTTTCCTGTGTTAATTAATGATCTTCCTGTCAGAAGTAACATCTATAGTATGACCTTTTAAATGTGAGATTTTGCCATGCAATAAACTGTTATTCAGCCTAGTGTATTTTGCCTAGTTTAGTCAGATCAATCACTATTATCCATTTTGTTTCCTAAAACTATGTTTTCACTTTTGGCCTGATTACTTGGTAGTCACTTGCCAAAACTTAACAACCCTGCAGCTTAGGGTCAGCTAAAGCAGGTTCCCCAGGACAATATTCAGTCTGGTTTTGAATATCTCCACTGATGGAGACAAATTTAATTATGAAAGGAAATTTCTCAGACTGACTTCATAATTATATGAGAGAACATGTCTGAGTTAAATTCTAGAGGAGGTAGAACTCTGGAGAGCTGGTCAAACTTTAATCCTCCTATAGACCTTCTATTTGATTTTAGGCTTAATTTTCTTATGCATTTGTTTCCTAGTCATGAACAAAATAGGAGATATTACTTCTATTAACAAAAAAAATTCTGTTGGTGGAGAAGGCAAGAGAGAAGTGAAAAATTTCATTTATGGCCATCAGAGGCGAATTGGTATTCCTTAAATCAGCAGTAAAATCTTAGCTTCAACTGTATGAGCTCATCAGTACCAGGTACACAACCTTTAGCAACTATGTTCCTATAGTTTCTTATATGTCAGAGTCATTCTTTACTTTTGGAAGGAATTTCTCACACTATAATCAAGTGCCTGATAAAATTCTATGAATAGCAATTGAAATCCCAAAATACATATTGCATCTGAACCAAAAACCTCATTGAGCATTGTGTTGGGTTTGTGTGTGTGGGAGGGTGGCCATTTTCGGTAGTGGGGGAAGGGCCACCTTGTGAGAGCAAAAAACTCCCCTGGCTCCAAGGCGAAGACCCCCCAGCCCAGGCTGAGCCAATGAGCACTAGAGAAATGCCTCTGCAACTCCATATTTGTGAGGGGAAGGACTATCTTGAAAAGAAGAAGGTGGACAGAACATGGAGGAGAGGCTATTTGACCTGAACAAAAGATGACCATAAGCCTAAACAAAGAGAAAGCTGTTGCCAGGAGGAAGGAGGAGGAGGGGGAGTACAGAGAAGCTCAGACACTGAGTTCAACACCATGGAGTAGGAGAAGGCAAAGGAGGCACCTGCAGCCCATGGAGGTTCAACGGCGGAGCAGAGACTCACGTGTAGGCCACGGAGGACTCCACACTGGAGCAGAAAAGCTGAGCCTGAGGGCAAGTCTGACTGAATTGAGATCCCGAGAGTCGCTTGATGGCAGAGTGGGGGTGAAGATGTTCACTGGACTCAAGGTCCATCTGTAGCCTGTGGATGTTCCCATGTTGGAGCTGGGAGCTGTGCCCAAAGAGGTCCGTGGCTCCATGGGAAGCTTGCTTTGGAACACTTTGTTCCTGGACTTTCATGTGGAGAATAGTGGCAGAGGTGAACTGACTGCAACCCTTATTCCCTGTCCCCTGTGCTGCTCAGGGGGAAGGTAGATAAATTGGGAGCAAAGTGGTTTGAGCCTGGGAAGAAGGGAGGGGTGGGGGAAAAGGTGTAAGATGTGGTTGTTATGTCTGGTCAGATGAATGGCAATGAATTAAATTGAGTTTTCTTCCCCAAGTTGAGTCTGTTTTGCCCATGACCACAACTGGTGAGTGAGCCGTCCCTGTCCTTCATTCCTAATCCTGTGCCCACTTTGTTGTGACTCCCATCTCATCTCACCGAGTGGGGGGGAGTGAGTACACCATAAGTGTTCTTGAAAATCTTAAGGTCACAAACATGAAAGAATTATGTTATTTCAGAGAAAATTGATGTCTCGCCTACCTTGATATATTATCTTCTAAGTGCGTTTACTGGAAGTATAAAAATGATAGCTATGGATAATGAATTTTCCTATTTCATCAAGACAGCCAGGCTAAGCACAGCCTAAACAAGTTATGCCACACTGATGACATAACACAGCTCAAATGACTGCTTTAAATGATAAAATGTACTTTGGTTGTTTAGGAAGTAAGATATGTAGGTCCTACCTATAACATCTGTCCTGGTTTTGCTAGGATAGAGTTAATTTTCTTAGTAGTTAGAATAGCTGTGTTTTAGTTTCAGTGTAGGATTTGTTACGAGAAGAATGTTGATAAAGTACTAATGTTATTAGCTGCTGCTGGAGCTCAAGGCCATTGTGTTCGGCTGGTTCACAGCTGCACTAGGACTGGGAGAGAGAAGCGCAGTGAATAGCAAAACCCAAAATTGACATTTGGATGTGCCAGTGAGATATTCCATATCATATCACGTCATGTCAGTATATTAACCAGGGTTGACTGGAAATCAGGGGTATTGTCTTGGGGATGGTTCAGGCTCGCTCTTCCAGGTTTTCAGTTTTGGGACTGTCTCTGCTCTGTGATCGCTGGCTGGCACAGGCTGGGCATCAGTTGGTAGGTGGTGAGCAATTGCACTGTGCATCACTCATTTGTATATTCTGTTATCACTGTTGTTATCATTAGCACTTTATTTTAATAAGTAAACAGTTTTTATCTCAACCTGTGAGTCTCCTTGCTCTTTTCTTTCCAATTCTCTCCCCTACTCCCTGGAGGGGGAGGGGAGAGTGAGAGAGCAGGCTGTGTTTGGCTGCAAACCAAAATGGTGAAACCACATCTCATAAGCAAAATGTAACATATTGCGTTAGAATCTAGACCTTCTTGAAGGTCTCAGTTTCAGGTTTTCTCTCTTGGGCACCTGGAGCCTTCACAAGCTCCCACCTTGGGCTTTGAGCAATGCGTTCGGAGCAGTGGCTTTCAATTGCAAGAATATTTTGGCTTCTGTGAAAACAGAATCAGAAACAAAGGAAAGAATACTGACTGGTGATGCTACAAGAGATTGAAGAAATATATTCCCCCTCTTTCTGTATAGCCTGTAAGAGAGGATGTTCTGGTGGTTGTTCTAATTTTGAACTCTGTTTTAGACAAGGAGATGAGTTTTCAAATGCCTCAGTAATGTGCCCTAGCAGTCCACTCAGTTACCTTTCTATGCCTATTTGATTTGGTCTTTTGGAATGCTAGGACAAATGCATCCTGTCATCTGCTGGCTTTCACAGATCAAGTGCTGACACTGCTTGTTGCCTGTGCAATTTAAAGTCAACATCTCCCCCTCAACTTGAACACTGCAGAACCATGTGGCTCTAAGATTTACTCTGAGGGGTAAATTGTTGTGCAATGGTTGACATAAGTGTCCCTATCTTGTGTTTTATAAGTAAATGGCCTTGGCCTGAGCAAGTAAATCCTTGATTAAGGCTTAGATCCAGAAGACCTGCACTATTAAAATCCATCACCATTAAAATCCAGAGCCATATACCCATTGCCTCTAGTATTGAAGAAACAGGACCTTCTGTGTGTCATGAGACTGCTTCTTGGGGAGAACTTCTCTTAACTAAACATAAAATCTTTGGTTTTGAGTAAGAAATATTTCAGATTTCACTTTATCTACTTTAAAGTAGATACCAAGCATCAGTCTTTGTAATGCATCTATTAAAGAAATGTTCTTTATTCCAGTAAGAAAGCCCATTGCCACTTCTTTTTAGCAGGTAATAAAGGTTTAGTTGAGTAAAATATTTTTATTTAAATCTAAATGTTTCCCAGGGATTTTAAATGTTGTTAATGCGATTTTGTTGTGGGAGGAGAAAGGAAAAAAAGACTCCCTTTTTTTTTAATTTGGCAAAGCTGGAAGGCAGGTTTATGAATAGAAAAAAAATCTTGTATAGGAGAATACTGGAAAATACTGCAGAGAAGTGGTAAGTTTTCTGTGTAATATGAGATATTGAAGTTTCACCTTGTTTTTTTATGCAGGCAAAATTTCACTAATTCTAAAGAAAATATGAGCTCTGACTGGCTGTAGACAATATATTGGTATTGGAAAGGCTTCCATTGCCTGTTAAAAAAAAAAGTTTGTTGCTACAACTGTATCAAAACTGAGTAGTCAGTACCACTTAGTTCACCCATGTACAAACCAATTGAGGTAATATTATTTCTTGCAATTATTTTCTTCAAGCTGCATTCAAGCCCTTTGTGGTTTTTAGGAGAGTAAAAACCCTGTAGTTAAGGCAATATAAGTTTTTAGTTTTCCCCCAAGCATAACTAAAATGGAAAAGATTTGATTTATTTATGTCTAAAGGAGTGGCCTTAGTCATGGACACATGGGTAATATGCAGTGCATTGGCCAATCAGGTTTGCCACCATGACTCAGCTGTAGGAAGTGGTCCTTGTTATAGACTGTTTTGATAGGGAGAACATGATATGATGTTGCCTGCCTCTGTCTGTCTACTCTAGATTGTTGCCCAGGGGCTACTAAAGGTGAGGGATGGCTGGCTTGAACATTATACTAGTTTATTTTGTGCTGTTTTCTTCTTCTGAGATGTACACCATTGTTAATTTAATCCTAAATCATCAGGAATTTGGCTCTAACAAATGCTTATATCA
Organism: Antrostomus carolinensis; assembly: GCF_000700745.2. Classification (NCBI taxonomy): domain Eukaryota; kingdom Metazoa; phylum Chordata; class Aves; order Caprimulgiformes; family Caprimulgidae; genus Antrostomus; species Antrostomus carolinensis. The sequence continues at coordinate 24,592 of NW_010294674.1, forward strand.
AGCTATGCCTGCGCTATCAGCAATCACATTAATTGGCAATGCTAGGTTTACGGTTGGACTAGATGATAGTAATGGTCGTTTCCAACCAAACTATTCTATGGAACCTAATAACTCTATATAATCTGAACAGGCTATAAACAAGGCTCCATGAGATAAGTGTGTGCACATTTCAGATCATTACCCAAAAACTCTGGTTTTGCTTTTTGTGCAAGAAGTGACTGACTGTGCTTCCTGGACTTCTCTGGAAACACAACATACATCAGGATGTATGAATGTGTGGAGTACCTAAAGGAGAAAAAGGAACACCACCACAGTGCAAAGAAAATCCCCTGACAGTCTGGAAGAGTTATAAATATGTGTGTCAAGGACATTTGGAAATGAATTAACCTTGGCTGCCATTTTCACACGCATGCAGATATTCACAGAATAAGAATAGTGATGAATATGGGAACAATGATGAGCTAGAATGACAAAGTGTCAATAAACCCCTCAAATTTGGGTCTTTAAAGGTCAGAAACTTTTTAACATTAGAACATTGAAGGACTGGAGAAAAGTATAGTGCACACTATAAATCTTCTAGCAGAAGCCTGCAGAAAGCTATAAAAATATCAGTATTACAACATACATATGATTGAATTTCAATAAATCATCATTTTATAGTGACCATGACATGAAATCTCCATCTTCCTCTGAAATTGCAGGTTAAGAGTGATACACTATTTTACATTGCCTTGATGTTTATATAGCGTTCTGAAAACAGCATAAAGGAAAGCAGAAAAATAAAAGAGACACACTTAGAAGTGTGTAAGATAACAGGGCAACTATTGTTCTTTTATACGTACATAGCTAACTGGAAAAAACCCACCTTGAATTAGTATTACCCTTCATTCCGTTAATGTAACAATCAAGATTGCCTTGCTTTGGCAGCTGTAGCTTTATATACAACATACTTAAAGAACATATTCAGTATTTTTAGAGGTAGAAGAAATTTTGATTTCATTTTTAAAACGAGTAGTTCAAGCTTTGATTTCATCCTGCAATTGATTAGTTCAAAATATGGCACCAAGACTTTAAACACAATTCTAGGGAACAGTATTCCAAAAATCTATAATGAAGACTCTTAAGGCTCTATGAGATTTAACTTCTTCTGGATGGATTTATAACTAGTCATCTAGCAAGAGTGCTAAACTTTCTTACACCACAAGTTTCACATGCCAGTTGATGTCTGGTTTTCAGTGCACTAAGTCAATAGTCATACATATTGCAATTAATAATACTCCCATGTGGTTGGTAACTGTCTCCATGAAATAATGAAGGTTGATCCTAGTGTAAATAGCAATAGTTACATCGAGTGGATGAGATATGTAATGTGCGTTGTAGTCTAATTTAGAAAGTGACTTTCCCTATTTTTCTAGCTAAATAAAAAGTTAATTGCACCATCCTATTTTGCTAGAAAAAAAAAGTTTAATAAATTTATGAAAGATAAATTCATTACATTCATAGCACAGGCGAGTGAAGGGAGAAAGGATTATTGCATTACTGGCTTCTTAGAATGGAATTTAGGGACTATGGTCCAGTTCCTGGTTTTATCACTGACTCTTCATGTCACTTGGGACAACTTCTTGTAATCTTGGTACTTAGCATCCTTGTCTCCCAAAGATGTTTGTCATCAAGCTAAACTGACTTATATTTTAGGGGCTCAGTTCTAACAAAAACTTTATAGGCATTTTGGTGCTCAGGGTAACAACAACTACATAAGTAGAGACTCACTTGAGGGGTAAGTTCTTGTACATTGGCCACAGGAGGAACACCAGCTAGTTTAGTGGTCCTTTGTGGTTTCAGACTTGATGCGAGAACAAACGGATAACATAAATTACTGACATAAGTATTTGCATACTAATTCTTTGGTTTCATTGGGTGTGAACTTGAGTCAAAACTGAAAACTTCGAAGCAGTTTTTTTTTTTGCATGTCTGCAATAGCTCAATCATATCAGCCATGAAATAACCTTGAGAGAAAAGCCAAATTTCCTGAGACAAACAACCTAGAGCAATCACAAGAAGGTCTGCTACAGCCTAAGCTTAATCACAGCTAGTGGTGAGAAGGACTGAAAGTGCTTCTGTCCATTAATGACTGTGGCTAGAAAAATGCATTGCAGTAGAGCTGAAAGGTGTGCATGGGTTCAAATAGCATGTGGTACATTTACATTGCATTTGTGTCCCTCTCACATTCTTTTGTATTGAAAGGAAAAGAACAGATGATGAGGGTTTTTTTAATACCAAGAACAAATTCTACATTGATACACATATATTTTATTTGTTACCTACCAGCAAACCCAATGCTGCAAATTGGGCAGTATGCGTGGGAGTATGGGGTACTGAACTCACTGCATCTTCTGGGCCTCATATCATTAAACTAAGTAATAGGCCTTTTATTACAGGCTAATTATAGCAAACCTGGCAGCTTTGAAAGACATGGCACTAAAACTTTCACAACTTTAGCCACCTGAGAATTGTAATATATAATCACCACAAAATGCTCAGCCTGAAATGTCTACTTACAATAAAAGTGAATAGATTAAAAAAGGAGTAGTTATAGTTCCACACATTTATTAGGCTTTATAGATGCATCAGTGAATTTTATGAATCAGATCATCAGAACATTCCAGTTACTTCTGCTTGTCTGAAAACCTTATTAACAGTGTATAATGCTTTTCCTGTCACTTTTATTGTTTTAAGTAAGGCTGGATCATTATAAGGTCTTGTGTAAAAATGATCCCTTCATATTCAATAGATTTTGTTCCGTGTTTAGCTCAGCTATGTATATACAGTTATGCAAGATGGGTTTGTAATAATCCTTTCTCTCCAGGCAGCAAAATTTGCCAAGGCAATGAAAGTGAGCAAGCTGGATTGTACCCCTGCTCATATCTCATCATCAGATTATTTCCTGCAGCCCAGTTCCTGGACAAGTGGTAGATGTGAGCAAATCCACTGAGGGCAATCAAAATGCACAGGTATTACTCAAGGCAGAAAAGTTAAAAAATCCGCCTGTCCAGATCTCTGACATCTGCATTTAGCCTTATGCAGCCTGTATTACTGGAGCTGTTATATAGTAAAGAAAACAGTCATATCGACCCTCAAGACTCAGCAATGGTTTTTTCCAGGATAATACTTAGACAAAGATACAGTTAGGTCCATATCCTATAAAAAAAAATAATTATGTTTAGAACTACCAGGGACAAAAGATATGGATACTCACAATGACACTTTTACCAGACACTTTGTATTATGACTCTACATTAGTTCGGGATGATAATTTCTAAAGACAATTTTATTGATTTTTTTCTTGTCAAGTTCCTGGTTCAGAGCTTCAGCTGTGTGGATTACCACATCTCATTTGAAGGTGGCAGCATAACTGATGGTCATATTCATCAGTGGTGCGAGCCCATTATGAAAATGAATTTGGCTGGTATGCTGCTGCACATTTTTGGGGAAGTAGTTTAAGATATACCTCAAAGGCTTCCATCAGAAAACTAAATAATGCCAGAGTGGGAGTCCACAAAATCTTATTAGAGGAAGTTTTCATGCTTTCCTTCCACAAGTACCAAGTAAGAAGCAACAAATAAATGGAGTTTTAGGTATCATATATTTGTTTAATATAGCATTAAAAAGTAAGATACTAATTCATAAGATTTTTGGCAACCACGGGGAAAAAAAAAGGTAAATAAAAAGGGGAAAAAAAGTCAGAAATTAAATGGAGAGAAGAATATAAATGCAACACGGATTCATTCTTATGCAGGGAAAAGAAGACTTTTGGTGTAATGGCTGGCCCCTCTGTCAAAAGATTAAAGGATTTGATTATAATATGTAACAAAATAGGTATAATTTTTATTAATGTATTTTAAATTAGTGGATGTAAGCTCATTTTACTCTTTTTTTTTAAATACACACTTTTACAGTATTCAAGAGCTTACATAGAATTCCTCCCAGATAATTTTTTCCCTTGTGTTCCATTTAATTAAAGTGAGAGGTTTTATTTTATGGTAAACTAATTCAGAAATGTACTTAGCTATCTGTAAGTCCATAAACAAATCCAGCATTTTCTTTGCCCTATTTCGTATTAATCTATATGTCAGAGGCATTATCTCACTTCCAGTTCCATTGAAATGAGAAAAAGGATTACTTTTTATAATTCCCATTTGTCATCAGTGCAGCAGTCCTGGAGCACTAGAAGTCGATATCTCCATTTAGTTTTTGTGGTCTGATTATTGCTCACATTTTGGAAACAATTTCTGCAATACCCAAGGCTGCAAGATGGATCCCCATCCGAGTATTAACTAGCCTATCTTGGACCCAATTAGTGTTTTTGACAAAATTAAATTGGCAGCCTTAAGTTTTGAATTTGAGAGTGGTGGAAATAAAGTGACTTTTGCTGGTCAGTATATGTTCAATAATAGGAAAATCTGTCAAGGAAAGACTATGTCTTTTTTTGTGTTGAGATAAAAGATTAATCTTTGGATTATAATGTTTGGAAACAGCATTGCCTGAGTTATTAACAATAAAATACATTGCCAATGGGCCTTGAAAGCCTGGCTCTGTTTGCAGTCAGTACTTCAGGATTCCTCCCAGGGTTGTTGTCCTGTACAGAGATCTCATTACTTTCTGGCACATGACAAGGATGGAAATTGAGACTGCTCAGATTTGCTGTTGCTGTTCAAATTACATTTGGATTTTTGAGTGAGATGTTGAATCAGACACTGCTTTCTCCTGGTAGTTCTACCAACATTCCTCTTGTGTGCATTTACCTGCCCATACTCCCACTTTGATTTGCTCACCTCCTGCAAGGAAAATAAAACTTCTAAAGCCTGGGAGCTCCTGTTAGTGCTCCAGAAATAAGGTTGTACCTTGCAGTTTGTAGTGTTGTCCCCATAACAGCAGAGGAAAGATAAATTTGAGTGCTGGAAAGTTCACGCTTTGCGCTAGAAATCTTATTCCTATAAAGGACATGGTTACAGCTGCTCCATGGTAAGAGGTGAGCAGACAGGAGCTTCCTTTGTCCATGTTTCAGTTCAGATAGACAGGAGCTAGCTGGGTACCTGAGGTGGGATGTCTGTAATATTACAGATATTACCAGGTTGAGACTGTGCTGACTTGATTTTAGGAGGTTGTTTGTGCAATATCTGTATATATCACACAAAGTTTGACCTGTCCTTAAAGGAGTTACAGGGCCCCCATTACAATTAGGGTTTATGATTGAGAATTTTTTAAATAAATTTCTGTAGTTTCTTTTATGTGTGCATTTGAAATTGTTTTCTGGAGGTTTTTAAGTACATCAGGTACAGAAATCACTTGTAATTCTGGTTTCACTTGTGTCGCTGTCCATTAAGCCCTACTAAGAAGGCTAAGGGTAGATGCACTTTCCCAAACTGAACATTTCTGTGCTAGTTAGCACTGAAAACAAGGGTCAGAAAAAAGAAACTGTAAGTAAGCAGGAAATTCACCTCCACCTATTTCTACTGGAAAAGTCAGATTTCATTATGTTTTCTTTATGCATGGTTGCTCTGCTTCCCTTGTTCTCCTTCTCCATTGCTATGCTGATAAGGTTGACACTGGAAACATACTTCAGGGATTTATGTCTTACTAAGGTCAATGCTGACTGTTAGCAACAGGAATTGGAGTTTGTATGGCCATTTATCATTGGGTTTCTGAGGCCAATGATGAAGTGGGGAATGCTTCATTTCCATCAGTAAAACCACCACCACCACCACTAAAAATGGTGGTGTGCCAGAAGAGCACATTTTAGACCTTCTGGGTTTCTGTCTCTGTTGTGACAAGAGCAGAGGTGGCCGATGGCCTCAGGGTTTCCATGCCCCTGAGGCAAGTGTCCCCTCCTCCTGAAGCTCAGCCTTTTGCTTTTGCCTGTGCTAAGGATCAGCTCCCACAGAACACTTTACCAGCTGTTTGTTGTTGTGAGGATGCGCTCATTGCCACAGCAACCTGCTCCCTCATCGATGTCTCTGTGGGCAGACATCAGACCAGAAAATTCTGTTTGTGGGCTGGATTTCTACTTTCCTTTTCAATGTAATCACATGCATTTCGATGCAGGGATTTTTATTGCTTGCCAGCAATATTTTCTGGCAAGGGATTGGGTCTCTGCCACAGTCATATATAAGCATGAGACAAATTATCATCCTGAGTAAAGCTGTGTATTGCGTTATGTAACCACTTAAAAGGAAAAAAAAAAAAAAAGCAACAGCTAAAGCAGCACTTACATTTATGAGCAGTATTTCATGGCATTAGTTCCATTTAGGCTGTAATGCTTCTTTGACACAGATGCTTACTCTACTCTTTATTTTCAAGAATGCCACACTAGTGTCATTCAGTAATTCTCATTTCAAACCCACCAGCACACTCTCCTCCAACCCTTTGGCTAATCAGTGTGTCAAAGATTTTTTTCATAAATCTTTGCTTTCAAGTGTTTTAATGAAGACTGGCTGCTGTGTAGAGGCAGAGGGGAAGCCATCCTGCAGGTTACAATAGCTGATGTATGTACTCTGAAGGAAGAAAGGAGGAAATAGCATAGTGTCTAAGTTGATCTGAGTATTCACAAGTTCCAATACAGTGGTTGGGCATACCATTAAGCTCTCTCTTTCTCTCCAGGTATGCATCCCTTTGCCTTCCTAGGAGGTGTCAGCCAGCTGAAGCACCCTATTTTTGGGCACTTTAGTAGCTGTTGACACTTAATGTTTTCCATATTGCAATTTAATATCAGTAGTTGGAAACTAAAGCTTTGCTACAGAAACAGCCATTTTCAGATCTAGCTCTTCCAGGATACTCTTCATTCAGTTACTGAGACCAGTGGGATGGTTAATGAAGAAAGATGCTTCTCAGTGTACTTAAATATCACTCCCTTCTTTTTTTCCCCTCCACACTTGAGAGTCTTTGACTGAAATGTGTAAGACATTTGTATTTTGTATCTTTACCTGTAAGTTTTTATACATCACTGCTAAATGTTTACTTATACTCCTTCCACTGTTTGAAATATTTGCAGTGGTTTTAGTGCTGATGTCAAAGATTAAATTAATTAAATATGGAAAACTAATTTAAAAACATCTGAAATGCTTTTACTAATAATACACAGTGCAACAGGCACTGTGACACAGTGCGACAGGCACATGATCCTACATGTAATCAGCAAGGAAAAAAACACTAATGTTATCAATCCAGGCAGGCGTTTATATTTTTAAACTTAGTGAAAAAGCTTTGCTTTTTATTTATATTTTAGGTTGCTTATTATAACTTCACTGAAAATGAAAGACATCTCCTTTATTCAGATCAAATGTACTGCTGCCTATTTAACACTAAGAATCATTCCATGACAATTTTAATGAAAATATCTGAGTGTTAGTAGATATGGTGAGGAGTATTGTTTGTCTGAGTGTGGTTTTATTCATTCTTTTCCCGTTAACATGTGTGGTACCATGGTACTGACAGTACTACCATGAACTGGCGTTCATTTGTAGTACTTCAGCTGAGCTCTCTGCGTGCTGTACAACTGTCAATATCCACTGCACAGAGAAAGAAGGACCAAAACCACAGGGCTCAGAGTCTCTCTCAAAGCCAAAGTAGCGTTGCTTATTCAATCTATGGACAAATGATAGAACTTTTAATAAAACCACTGTGTCTATAAATCTCAGTTTTGTGTATACAGTATCTTAGAAGTAGAAAAGCTGACATATTTCTGATCTGCAATAGACAGTGGCTGGAGAGAAGACACAGACCAGACAAATAAAAGCTCCATACATCATTTATTTCCCAAAGTACAAGGTGACTGTGCTAAACCATTAGAACAGACAGTGGCTAGACTAGCCTCCACACAGCACTTCATCGCTTCTGCAGTGAAGGGTTCATCTAATTTCATTAGTGTCATGCTCAGGATTTCCTGTTGTGCAGCAGAGTGAAGAGTTTACCTTTTCTTTGTGTGTCTGTGTGTGTATCTGTGTTCTTTATTCCTAGTGATGCTCATCACTAATACCTCAGTAACCTGCAATAATGCTTTACACCTCCGCACTCGGAAGGCACCTAGCAAGTCAGGGAACAGCATACAGTGATGCAGCGCATTTCCACATCAGCTCCAGGAATTAAATTCCCAAGCAAATGTTCCCAAGCAAGTGTATACCTAAATCTATATATTGGAGGACTGGATTCCTGAGGATGAGGCTGATGAAAAATGATGTGACCTACAAGGGTGTTTTATGCCTAGGCTGTTGCTAGCAAAATAGTAACTTGTCTGAAAATCCATGTCTTACTGATTCTGGGAGGTCAGCATCCCTGATTGGAGTGTATATTAGAGTCAGAGCCAGGTTCCTTCTTCTACAGGTTCTGCTCCTCTACAGCAGAATCCAGGACCCAGCACATCCCTCATTCCTGGGCACAGAATTTTTACAGTTGGGCACTAAATAATCCCATCCCATGCTTGCTTGTTCTTTTGAGGCCAAAGAATCTTGCATCTTTTCTGCTCCATGGTGGGAAGGGTAGCTTCTGCAGAAAGGAGTTGGGGAAATAATGCATATGCCACTAGTTGGGGTGCTCTCCTGGATGAGGAAACTTCACATGCCTCCCAGGTTGAGAGTTGCATCTAACACCTCATGATCAAATAATCTAATTGCTAGGCTTAGTCTCTAAGAGGGGTCAGACATCACCATTAGTTCTGAGTATAGGTGGAGATGGTTGCTGAGCTCATCACTGTGATCATCGCTCTTGACAATGATCTTCATGGGGCTGCTGAGGAGACCCTTTGCTGAGGATAACAAGGTCACCCTCATTTTCTGGAGAGTGGAAGTCTTAACGAGGCTCTTTGTTCTCAGGGCAGGAATAGCACCTTCAGTCCTACAGTGATCCTGACGTCCCCGCAGGCAAGGCAGAGCTGAAAATCTTTAAGCTGAAAAGCTTAGATAAAAGGACACTCTTGCTGATATGTAGTCAAATGTGACAATCAGATCACAGTATAATTTGCTATCTCCCCCCAAAAAATTAAATGCCTCTTATTAAAAGTGAAAAAAAAAAGAAGACCTAGTAATAAAAACAGCAGCCCAGAAAGCTACACAGGCACAAGTGATATTTATTAATATCAGCTTCTAGATGTCTGAGGAAACATTGTGCCATCCAAGCAGTCAATAAACTGTCTCCTTCAAACTAACATCAGCAAGTAATAAAACAGCCTTCTTGTTTTTTGAATAAGAGCTACTCTAAAGGAAATAATGCAAACTGCATGGGAAGAGTTTAATTAATATCCCTAAACACTATCTTCCTAGAGAGAAAACAGAAAAGGAGACATCTACATTAATTAATTGGGCAAAAATATCTGCTTAGTTAAATGAATGTAATTAAAAGTAATATATTGAGGTCTGCTTTTAATACTTTTACTGCTTTAAAAAAATTATCTGGGACAAGTTTTCCACTGAAGGGACAGGTAGTTTATTTGACCAAAATGTCTAAACAAAAAGTTGCCAAGAGATTCAGAATTTAGCTTGCTAACACCTGTGGACAGAATTCAGTTAATAATAGGAAAATCTACCTTCAGATCGTTGCATTAACCAGAACCCACACATGGAAGAAAAATCAAGTGGAGCTTTCTTGAGATTGAGGCTTATTTTGAGTGACACTGAAAGTGGTCAGTGACACTGAAAGTGGTCATTTCAGCATGCAATTCAGGGCTTAAAGGAGTACAAGAAAGCAAAATAGTGAGAAAGCAGTTAGATCAGAGGTGGAGAAGAACCAAAGACAAGAATAAAAAAGTGGGGCAGGAGCCAGATACTGAAAAAGCTTGTGAGAGAGAGTGCATTGAATTTAAAAGCATGAAATGTCATGAGAAAGACCTTGGATTCAGCAGAAGATCTGTTGAAATGAGCTGTGCACAGGGCAGCATCTACTCTAGTCAGAAGCAAACTGTGTCAGGAGATGAGACTTTCTTCCTATCAGAAAGATACTTTATTCCACTTGGCATCCTCAACTGTTTTCATCTCCATAAAAAATTAACAAGTCAGGAAACTCTGATAATTAAAGGCCAGCTTTAGGATTATGATATTGTCTAAATCAAGTTGAATCAACCCACAGACTTTAATATTTTACCAGTGCTCCAGCCATAAAGATAGTGGCTATTCTAGATAAAATTAATCTCATTTGTCCCTTTCAGTTCTATGCAAGCTGCATCCTGCTTTGTCACATTTGGCTTCTGGTAAAGCACTACTGGCACACTGTTCTACCTCAAAATGCTGCTTGCAGTTCAAGCTTTTTTCCCTAAGGAGTGACATAAACCCTCCATCAGGTGAAATATGGGCTCCTGCAGGTTTAGACAGAAGCTAGTGGATCTGGTAACATTTCTGATTTTTAAATGATGGAGCTGGACATGGAGGAAGACCTCATGTGTTCTCCCTCAGTGCCACTGGCACACGGTACTTGTGCTCACAAGGCTGTACAGGTTTCTTGCCCTGCCTCTAGAGCATCTGGAATACTGACACCTTTCCCCTCCTCTCCAGCATTTTTCCCTTCTCCTCCTCCAACTCAAAAATATCCCCACCCCCCAAAAAACCCCACCCAACTTACCATTACATCCATAAAGAAAAGTAGTAGCAGGTATCAGTTCCTGAAGTTTCTGTCTACAACGTTAGAATTAGGGTGAATGCTACATTACTTCTCAGTAGCACTTAATTCTTGAGTTTTTTAGGCATCAAGTGTCATGTAGTTCTCTGCAAGAAGGCACACATGTATAAGGATTATAATGATCTTACTCTGGACAACAGTGCTTGCTGCTATTCTTTCTCCTTACTGGAAGCAATAAATTCCCCAAGAGCTGATGTGAGCTGAATTTGTACTCTATTCCATTTCTTCTCCTCATGGCTAATACTATGACTGTAGACACTATGATTTTGCTCAGCTGAGAGACCTTCTAGGTGGATGACAAATCTTGTCTTTACACAAAGCTTCATTGCTGGTGTCAGAAAATAACACAGCCATTGCTTCAGGCACTATATGCAGTACAAGTGAAATTTTCCTTTGATGGTCTGTGGGTGGGAACATGAATCAACATGGGGAACTCTGCATACTCTAGTCACCCACCTACTATGTTCAATACTGCCAGCTCATGACAACTGCTTGCAGAGTCTTGTTTAGAGATTCTCTACAAATATAAAAGATGGATGTTGTCATTTACAGTTTCTTTTGCTTATCCAAGAAGAGCTCTAATACAATATAGAAATATTCTCATGCTTTTCTTTGGAAGCCTTATTACTTTTCCGTAAAGAAAATCTCTTCCTTGCTTACTGGCAAACTGTCTCACCACTTCCTTTTCCTTTGCTGTCCACGTTTGGATGGCAAACTATTGACTCAGCTATTCAGTTGGCTCAGATAATTGTGTAGTGAGTTTTATGGTTTGAACTCTCATGACTAAGGAAAAATGGTGAAGTTTGCAAAGTCTAATATTCTGTTCAGCTTGTAAAAATTTCATTTGGCTTGCACAATTTTCCAAAATAGTTTGTACTACGTTTCCCCCCAGAATTCTATCACATACATTATTTGTAGACAATTAACTTGTTCTGAAGCTAGATTATAATGGCACAATGAAGGAGGTTGGTACTTACAAGACATCTATGTCATTTGCAGCAGTAGCTCTCGAGACCAAGGAAGGCAATTATAAGAAAAGGAAGAACATTTTCACACTGGTCTTCTCTGGAAAATTGTCTTCCTTCACAGGAATGCTCAGAACACAAATTAATCAAGTTGTATGTATCCCTCAAGTATAACAATGATGGGTAAAGAAGAAAAGTCCATGAAAAAACAAAATTGTCTTCTGAGCAGGGTTTAGACAGGATGTAACAAAGAATTAAATTAAATAAGACCTGTATCATTGTATGTATGCACATGGGAGTGAGATTACAATGCCACCACTTCTACAGTTCCAGAATTTCTTAACGTCTGAATACAATTTTGCAGATTTAAGGGTCTTTTTTCAACAGTCTCTGTGTGTAATACATGTATCTGATGTATTGTTTCTTCTTGTTAAGATTTAAAGAGTAATGTGCTTCGAATCCCTGTAGTTTAAAGTTTCATTTTTTTCTGTGAAACAGGATGAGCTGAAGCATAGAACTGCAAATGTTAGCTGTTATGAAACATTTAACACCAAAATAGAAAATAATAAGAAATTATAATTTTGGCAGATCATGCAATCATCACATGCATTAGATACACAAATTTACGGGTAAGATTTAAGAGTTAAAAAACCTGTTAGAATAAATGACTGTGTAAGTAAGCATTTAAGCAAATGAAATATTCTAAAGTACTTCCAAATGAAGGACCAGTGGGAATGCTAGTGAAGCCACTGTTTCAGAGACCTTTACGAATAACATTTCAGAGACCTTTGTTGAATAACATTTCAGCTGGATCTCTGAGAGATATTTACATGACACTTTTTCAGTCTGGATCAATTAACCTGGTGCTTTATAAAATTATAAGAATAGGTTGCTCAGTTAATTTCAATATTTAATCACACCTAAAGATTAATATTTGTGTAATTTTTAATGTGGCAATTTTAATTATTAAAAAAATAGAAAACCAAATAGAATTACAAAACAGCAACAGATTACTTAATTAACTTTTGCCTACTGGGATAAATAGAACATACCACAGAATATATCAAAGAAGACACCAATGAGACAATATACATCCATTAGTATGCAGGAGGTTTTCTCTTCAGATATCAGTTCTTATCAGACATAAGCATATGCCTATCAATCATATTAAAGAAACCTAGCAACTCATCATGTTATAATCCATAGTATACAACATCATGGCAAAAATCTAAAGAAGTATACTATGGTGCTCCCCATAGACCAGTGAAATCTGCCACCAAATTATGAGAGGTGGAAAAAGAGTGAAAAAAATAACTACAATTATTTTACAAAGGAGTATGAAATTTAAGCTAGCTTGCAAATACTAATAAACATCCTTCAGCTGTGCAAGAGGGCCTTAAAGCAAAACTAATAAAAATACCAGATTTTAAAATTCTTGTTGTGTTTGCCTAATCATGTTACATTCTGTCAGCTCCACTGCATGACATGTATTACATACATGGGTAAAAACATGAAAAATATGAGTGAATCAGCCAATGTGCAGACCTGTAAACCCATAATAATATAAATATTCTTATATTAATTATCCCTTGAACTTTTGCAGTACTGTGTATATTTTTGTTAGTTTCTTAGTATAATTTGCCAAGATGTGCTTTGAAATAAAAATTATTTCAAACAGGATTCCAGTATGTTTCAAATGGAAGCTCTACAATTGCTTCATTTGGCCAATGAATCCTAGCTGTTGACTTCTGAGATTCCTAGGAAAAACTAATGATAAGTATTGCACACCAAATACGTGTTTAAATGATGTGCACTGATACCTTTTTATTTAATAAAAATGAATGTCACCAGATATATATGTGCATACATTTGGTTATTGCTATCAGAATTAACAGCCTGCAATTTAATCACAGCCTTTTAGAAAAAGGGTTC
>NW_010294674.1:38174-38734 GCF_000700745.2 Antrostomus carolinensis
TGCCATAGGCTTTTCACCAGGCTCCAAGACAATGTGTTTGTTAGTACCTTCAGATTAATACCAGTTAGGTTTTGAACAGTTTCAATCTCATGCTAGATGATATAAAACAGATGAAAATAAAAGTGTGTTACACAAAATAAAAGAATACAGAAAATACAGTATTGAATTATTTACTGAAAAAAATAACAAGTAAAAATAATGTTTTATTCTTGAAACAGCATTAAGTAATCAAATTTAGACCATACAAGCATCAACAAGAAATGTAAATAACTGTACTATTAAGGTGGTATCTACAACTTCTTTTAACTGCTTAAGATTTGAAACTGCAGATGTTGTATACCTCACTTTAAAATGATTCAAGTGCCTTGTACCGCATGTAAAAAATTTGATAGTCAATGACTATGATGAAACATACAAACAATACCTGAATTTAATATTTTAATAGCTCAGGCCCAGATCATCAAAGTATTTAGGTTCCCACTCCTCATGGAAGATCTGGATCTCAGTGTATATTAACCCCTTCCATGAAAGGAGTAACCGTGTTTGATGGTGTGAATTTA
>NW_010294674.1:38744-43521 GCF_000700745.2 Antrostomus carolinensis
TTCCCTATACAGGGAGGGAAAGGATCAATATCAAAGGAAGAGTGGTTCCAATAGGCAGAAAGGTTATGGCACTGCAACTACACGAACCATCTTCCCTATACAACATAAAAATATTCTAATATTAAGGATTATTTTACAACTCAGTGGAAATATGCAGTAATGCAATCCATTGCCTTTGTCTGGATGACAAAAATGCAGTCTTAACAGTCACAAGAGCCTGCCTTGTGTTAGCTATAAAAAAAAATATATTTTTATATATATTTATGCAACTACTATGTGCATTAAACAAAATCACTGTATGAATCAGCAGGGTTCAATAACACTTGCATCTGAATCTCTGAGAGGGGTGCATTGAAGTCTGTGGCGCTTCTCAGTAAGGACTCACAATGAAATGGCAAAGGATAGAAACTCATTTGTTTAAAATCTTATTTTTCATATCACATTGCCTAAGAAAAGGTGCATAAGATCTCTAGCAGCTAAAAGGATCTGTTTCCTTTACTTCAGCCTACTGCTCAGAAATTAAAGTTATACCTTGAAAAAAACCTGATAAGTTTTAGTGAACATCGAAACTGAAAATCAGTCCAATTTCACTGTGAACTCCCATGAAATAAAATAATTTTCACCATTGTGAAAATTCTCTGTTGTCTTCATTTCTTACCAATTTGAATATCATGAGTTGTTTAGAAGGATAGTAGTCAGCAATGTACAAGAAACATCGTACTACTCCTGGCAAGTGTATACATTGTGACTTGCTCAGTTAGGTGGGTAGGTTAATTTAGAACTGAACAGTGAGTGTATTTCACATCCACTTATAGAAGTATTGGAAAATTCCTTTTTTTCTTCTTTACCTGCATTGAGATACTTTTCTCCATAATCTGTGAACACTGAGCAGTGCTCTTTGCACTGAAATGGTACAGATTTGTCACTCAGTCTTTGATATACCAGAGAAGAACGCTTGAACCAAAGGGTAATATCCTTCTGCACCAAAGCTTTTGTTTTTTATTACTGTGCATCCCCATACCTAAAACCAATAACATGGCACTTGTGCCATAGTTCTGATACCATAGGTGTCCACTGACAAGTGCTCTGCATGAACCATCGTGTCTCAGTCCACTAAAAAAAACCTACTGTGCAGTGGTAATCTGGTATCTTAGACAGTTTTTCTCCTTGAACAAAGCTTATCCAAAATCTTCTTTCTATCAGGCTACAGCAGCTTAGGGATCCTTTTCTTTAAAGAGAGGCAAAGTATATGTCTTACACCTGTAGGCCAGTACTGGTGTTCTGTCCTAGAAATTTTAGCACTGCTCTGATACGATGAACCCTTCTTTTTCTCCAACTGGTTCCACTTCAGCATAGGCAGGGTGTCCAGAACCTCTTCTGAATTTCATTGCTGGCCATCTGCTTGGACGTCGCTGCAACAGCAACAAGAAAATAAACTTTCAGAATATGAAGGGTACAACAATAAATCATTAATAAAAAACTTTAACAATTCCCTGTAATTTTGGTCTCTCCCATACTAAAACCCACTCTGCATAGTTGTTACAGGAATGGAGAAGCACAGTTCAGCAGCAACAAAAGTCAGAGCAATTAATCCCTCTTCCTAAATTTGTGGGTGATAATAATTACCACTAGTCCTAGCAATGAAGAAGATGAAATTGCTTCTGTCTAAAACTGTTGATAGGTGGATTTGTTAATTTTGTCATATAAAGACCTGCTGATCCATCACTCCTTAAAGGATCTGTCCATTGTTCTTTCCTAGTTCTGCATAGGAATTTGCTAACATACTCTACTGCATGGGAGAATGTGTAGCAGAGCTGACAGAAACCGTACTTTTAAAAATTATTTAGGACAAAATTCTGGCATGCTTATGCAGGACTGTCAAAATAATTACTTTCTATTTCAAATGCTATAATTTCTACTTGAGTAGTTTACTTTCATGGTTCAAACAGAAGCAACCTTTTCATTTATACTTTTACGACTTTTGGGTACAAGGGTCTTAAGAAGTCATAATCAATTTTCATTGGGATCTTTGGTGACTGCTTTAAAAACAGGTAGTAAACAGAGAAAATAAATAGATTTTTCTAGGGTAGATAAAATAATTCCTATATGATTATGGTGCCTCTGGGAAGGAAAAGTGATTCAAAAATCCTATATTTTCAAACTAATTAATGTCTGGGAAAGCTCAGACTTCGGGTGACCCAGTTGAGATTCTGTCAAGAGGAATAGTTTTAAGAAAAGTAGGGAAACTCTCCTAGGTTAGCAGAAAAAGCTCTCCTAAAATGATTATTTCCTATTGAAAATTTTATCTGCCAAAACTGCATGTACATATTTCTTTTTCTTTACTGACAACAGTTATAATCTGCTTGGAAGGAGGGCTGGAAGATATAGCAAGCTATATAGAAACATTGCAGGAAAATGAGAGGAGAACCAGTGAAGATAAGTTATAGATTCTATTTTCACTGACAGTTAAAAATCTGAATAATTTTACTTTATGACCTTTCTTCTCACAATAAACATTGCATTTGATTTTCTGTCCCTACAATACCCCATTTTGATTGCTTTCTGATCACGAATAATATTTCATGCTGCTGAGAGGTGGTGTTGGGTACCACAGAACAGTGGCAGCCATGACATGCTGGGGCTCATGGTGCTGTTGGGCAACAGTCATTAAACAAAACTTGGGGGACCACTGAACCTTGTTTCCAACAAGCCACACACATTGTCTGCAGATATAGCACAAAGTCTTCCTCAGTGTTCACCATTAAGATGATACACTATAAAAGCAATCAGTTCCGTTTTCTCCCATTGCAGGACCAGGTTACTTTTGAGGTATCCAGAGTTAAATTCTGTTTGGCAGGTAATTTTAAAGCCCAGGCTTTTCAGTGTAACACCTTCCTACAAAGTAGGAAGGCAGAACACTGTCCTCTTTAATGGATGCCTTTTCCTAATAGGAAAACAAAGTCTATTCAAACTTTCAAGACTTTATTCCTACTTCAACTTGACTCAGTGTGGCTTCAAAATTAAGAAGGACAGTTTGGTTACTGCTGAAGAAAAAAGGTCATATTCTGTTCTCTGACTCACTAATGTAAATCAAGAATAATTCAATTAAATGTAAAGGACTTATTCCAGATTTACGCTGGTATAAATAAGAAAAGAATTTGATTGAGAGGTCTCTAATGAAAAGAGAAAATGAAAAATCAATGGAAAACTAGTAGGAAAAAAAAAATAGTCTCAAATGGCAGTATATAAGGATGAGCTGAGTTTTAATCTATTAAGCTGCTCCCCAATTTAATTTTAAGATGTATCCATGATTAGTTACTACTTCCTTGCTACGTTGCTGTTAGAAACTAAAGCTACCATTTTGGGCTACTTTTTTAATTGGCCTTTCCAGATGATGAAATATGTATCAATCCAATGATACAATGCCATACTACATAAACATCTGCTGTTGTTACAGAAATAAACCAACAGATTCAAAAGTAATCTCTAAATGTTACATTGCAGCTTTCTGTGGTTTCTCTTTATGCCTGAGGTGAGATTTTCCATTCCTAGTGACAGTCTGTTTCATTTCAACTTCTTTGTGTGCATGCAGGTATTGTAAATGGTTCCCAGTCTTAAAAGAGAGCACTGACAAGCTATCAATTTATTGACTTGTGTATTGACGCCAAAAGGCTGTATAGAGACATTATGGTTTTAATTGATAAAACCAGAAGTAACTTAATTGATATCAGGAGATACAAAGCTCCTTGAGTTACTGAAGCAGGTCAGGAAATGCCTAATGCATTCTTCCCCTTTATTCTCTGCAAAGCACAATAAGAAGAAGATAGAAAAAACCCTAATCCTTCCCACCCCCCAAAACCCCTTCCAAACACCAAACAATAAAAATACAGGGAGAAAGCAAGATGAGTATTTTAACTAATTCCTTAGTTTTATCACCCAATTTAACAGGAAAAAATATGCTTCTTTCTCTGGCATTAGAACTCCCAGAGGAAATCCTCTGAGCTGTGGCTGGAGAGCTGTAACTCCTGCTTCCTTTCAGTGTACTACAAATCAGGAAAGGAGGACTAGGACTTTTCTCATAAGACTTGGGTTCATTATTTTAAGCAAATAAGGATGAGGGAAAAACACTTGACCTTACATGACCAGGATGCAGAAGATACAGGCTACACAAGAATAATTTATGATACACATTAGAAAAAAAGTTAGTTTCTATTGAAGATCAATAAGATAAAATGAAAGAAACTAGCAATTGGATAATCCATGGAAAGTGAGAGCTACCTTTCGTGTTTCTTACGTTATGCCTGTCTACGCCACTGTTGGTGGCTGTGCAGTATATTTGACTTCCTACAGCAACACTAAGGCTAGAATAAGTGTCTTTACATAAATCATGCAGTGGAGGCAGAATGGATACTATCTGTCTTACTTCTGAGAAAAAAAAGGAGGGTATTCCACCTATGAATACTAAAAGGTGGAGTCTGGAGTATCTTCTTACTGCTGTTGCATGGAAAGGTCTCCGAGTGTGTTCTTGTCGTTGACCAGTTTTTTATTTTGACATCTTTCAACAGGAGGGAATTTTGAGCCTTTTAAGGGCCTCTTTAATCCATCAAAATGGCATGATCTCATTAAGACATGATGAAAAAAAGGTTTGATACACATCTGAGTGCACTTAATTGAATATTGTCTAAACAAAACTCAGTTGGTATGATCTGAACATGGTTTCCAGTGCTAGTCTGTGACTTTTTTTGAGCTTGCTAGCTTTAGACCATGTAATTTCCTG
>NW_010294674.1:43551-73591 GCF_000700745.2 Antrostomus carolinensis
AAAAGTGGCTCAAGTTGAAAACTATAGGAGAGTTTCAGATAGATCAGTGCTTTCTGTATGTGTTTGACTATATCGGTGGAATTTTACACAGAAATTTCTGGTAACATATTGAAAGGGAGGAAAGGGAAAAGGATCTATCAGTTTTTATGTTACTGGCCTCTATTAACTGTCCAGAGATCACTTAAAGTGAAGCCACTTATTTTGTACTGTCAAGGCTTCTACCTATTATGAGCCATCAGATCACCAATGATCCAACTATGAAATAAGAACCGAACAGTTTGCTATAATTTAGTAGCAACAGGTAACTCTCAGTAAGAATTATGTATTTATACACTGACTTACAGACTAGAAACCAGTGTCTCAAATTAATATTACCTTGAAAACAAAGTGATCAATTCAGACTTCCAATGAAGAAGCTGGTACAAAATCAGTTACAGAATTTTTAATGGATTTTAAAAATATTTGAAAATATTAAACTGAGTAAACATAAACAAGAAATGAAATCTACTTTGTACATGCCATAAGAAAATAAATTGTAAGGGATAAAAAATATACAAGGTCAATTACAAGAGGACAGACAGTTGTAAAAAGTTGTATTGGAATACTAGTATTTGAAGACTGATGCCCTGCTCCTGAGAGATTCTGGTGCTGACATTATACACTATCTCTAAAATTTATGCCAGTTAAAACTTTTCACCTGAGACAGTAATTCATTAAAAGCAATTGTAATAAGGCATATTTTGTTAGCTGCAGTAAGTCTAAGCTTTTACATTTCCTTTCATACACCTGCATGAAGACAAGTAATGAACAGAAGGAACTTAGCAATATGTATTACATATTTGATATTCTTACATCCTATCTGCTCTACTATCCCCATCCCATCCTCATCCTATCCTTCACTCAGTACAGAAAAATGAAATGAGCATGATTCTGTACAGATTTGCAATGTCAGAAGAGAAGTGAAGGGAAAACATAATGAAAAAACCTGCCCCTGTCATCTCCCCAACCCTGACACATGCACATTTTGTTCTGAAAATTTTCTAAAAGATTATTAAAAGCTCCTTCATATACTTCAGCCAGCATAAAACCCCAGAGTGCTTGTGCATGGGATCAACTCTTCATTTCTATTCAGCAGTAAACTTGAACAGCAGATTTTACCAAGACAGATTCTCTTTCCAAACTGAGTTTACAGGAGCAAAAATACTTGAATTATCACGAGAAGCTCAATCTTTCAAAATCTTGAAAGAC
This sequence comes from Antrostomus carolinensis, assembly GCF_000700745.2. NCBI lineage: Eukaryota > Metazoa > Chordata > Aves > Caprimulgiformes > Caprimulgidae > Antrostomus > Antrostomus carolinensis. The sequence goes on from NW_010294674.1 coordinate 44,800, forward strand.
TCTCCAGAGCTCCCTAGCAAAATTGATTTCCCACTAAACTATGCAAAAATGGAAGTTACTTTTTAGGCTGAATGCTCTGATGCAACTTTGTCGATTATTTTCCTGTATTTCAAATCTTTCAGATTTTCAGAGAGGACTGTTTCACTGTTTCTGCTGAAGGCTGCATCTTACATTTCCATCAATGTTAAGTTCTTTGTCTAATTCAAGGGCATAAAGACATTTAAATATATTTAAAAGCTGCATTCTTTAACCACACCTTTTGAAAAAGGCCTATTTAACTCTTAACTAGAAATATGTCAATACAGAGCTATTAAAATTCTTGATCAATTGTCAAAACCCCAGAGAAATTGCAATGATTTACTCAAATGGATTAAGAAAGGGGGAAAAAACTATAGTAAGGTCTATTACTAAATGACTATGTGTTAACCTGATACCATCAAGACCCACCAGTCGAAGTACATTTGTCCACTGCTAATGTGTCTGGGTATACAGGCCTTCTTCTTTCTCATGACAAGGAAAGATCTTTCTGTTACCAATTATCTTGCCCATACCATCTGTTTTTGTGCTCCAAGTTACCTGAAATATTGTTTGGGCAGTTATAATTTGTGCATCAGTCCTTACTTTCTCCTAAAAACACTCAATTTATTTGGCAAATCATAGTCAGAAATGGATAAGACTTCAAATGTCTGAAACTGTATTTCTGATATGTATTTCCAGGAATCAGAAAAGATCTATTGCCTGATACCATGTTAATTTATTATCTTGAAGAAACTGTTCTGAAATAAAGATTGCTTCAGTCTTAAAATTCAGTAGGATCATTTACAAGTTTCATTTATTTTTCTTTTATGATAGAAGTGCCTGTTTAAAGTATCTCTCTGTGATTTAAACCACTCCTTGTTATAACATGTTTCTGCAGTCTTAGGTTCATCTAAGTAGCTGGCTGGTGATGGATGAGAAACAGAATGCCTCCTTCCTCCCTACCTTTGACTTTTATTGTCAGTGTTGATTTTTTATTTTAGTGCTTCTCCCTTGTGGCTGATTTAGGTTTCCCTTGCTGAGCTGCTCGTTCCTGCTGAGCTGGATAAGCTTTGGAAAAAATAGCTTTACTATTAGTACAAGGCAATGACAGCTGAGATCAATGACAATACCCCAAATACCAGGACAATGCAGGACTTTGAAAGAAGAGAAAAATGATACTTGTTCTCTTCTTTTTAACCATCTTCTTCATGAAACACAATTCAACCCAAACTTCTGGACAAAAACCAATTGATGACCATGTCAAGGCTTTTTCAAACTAAAAGTGTAATCCCCTGTAAAATGTATATATAATAAAAACAATGGGCCATAACCCAAAAGTGTGAGCTTCATCACCTGTCTAAGCCAGCTGAGGATGTGACTCTTTTTTAAAAAATTCCTTCTTTATTTTTACTCTGTCTCCTATTTACTTCTCATTTGTTTGAAGATACACACTGCATCTGTGACAGTAATGGAGAAACCTGGAAATGGTGCATGGAGAGCACGGCTGGCTGTTAAAAGATGGCTTTTATTTGTATTGTGCTGCTATGAACAGAGCTGTATAATAGTGAGCCAGAAATGCCCATTAATTCCCTGAGCTCTGAAACACCAAAAACTGTCTGTCTTTTTTGACTATTTTATCCTATTTCCTTCCTCTAAGTAGACAAGGGTTGAGAAAAAGGTCAAAATCTGAAGAAAATCTACTGCTAGATCTGCATGCCAGTGAAAGTTTCCAGATACTGCAACACAATCCACTGTAGATCTCAATTGTTAGAAAAAATACCCAACAATAAGTGCTTTCTCAGGCCCCTCCCAGCCGGGGTTCAGGATTCAGGAACCATCCTCAGTCCACACTAACAGTCTGCATGCCATCACCTTACTGTAAGGCTAACAAAGTTAAATGACAAGAATGCAGATCTTTCTATGCTGGTTGGTCTCTGTGCTAAAAAAAAATAAAAAAACAGTCCTAGGCTTATTTAATTTCCTAGTAAAGACATAATTAAAGTTAAATCAGGAAGAACAGAGGTGCATCCCCCAGGCTCTGATCACGTGCTATTATTTTATTTGCTGAAGATCTGCAGCTGCTTGTTCCTTCCTCCCTGTCTGTCTCCCCAAAGTCATCTCCTGGCTCCATAGCACCAGTTCAACTCTCTGTGTGTCCATTTAAAAAAACAGATTTGTGAAATTATCCAGCTTAAATATCCAAAATGAAGTAAAACAACTAAAAAAAGACATAAGTATGTGCATGTGAGTGTGAGAGTGTACATGCATGTTTCTAAGCAGCTGAATCAGTACAATAAATCTCTGGAAAACCTCCAGGGAGGGTGCTAAAATGAAGGCAAATGACCTTTAAAATGGGATCTTAACTCAAAGGAATGATAACTTGCAATCACAAACACCCACAATTCTCTTACAGTGTGTGACATACTAACTACTATTAAGACATACACAGTTGTGATTAAGGAATACACAGGCTCTGAATTCACTCATATCTCTACATGTGTTAATAAATTGCATTTGGTTTTGTACCTATAAGCTCAATAGAAGAGAAAGGCTCTTTGCCTGAGATTAAGATGGTCCCAACTTGCAATGTTAGTTTAGACTCCTTAAAATCCCCTACCCACAGAGAACTGCCACAGAAAAATTTTATTCTGCTGTTGTCAAGCCTTACATAAGCACTGTTGGCAACAGCATCTTTGGGTCCAGCTGGGAAAAAGACATCACGTCGTCTGACTCCCTGCCTTCATATTGGCCAGCAATTCTTCTGCTGTCTTCTCAGCTGTGGCCATATCATGTTGCCTTTGTTCCCCAAAGGCAGAGCACTGGGATGACAGCTAAAGTAAGTTTCAAAGATTAAAAGGAATTTGGACCAACATATAAGTAAGAAACGTAAGAAAACCACAAAAAAAAAGCATGCATATGAAACTTCTGGTGTCATTTGCAACCCTTCTGTCCACAGATAACTGACTGCAATCAGGCAAAAGACATCTGAGTAAAAAACAAGTTTGCCTTATGCCTTGCTTTTCAATTTGCTAAATGTTCCCTGGACATTAATTGCTTTAAGTGCCAAAGTTCACATGCAAATACAAATCAATATAGGGCTAAAAATATAAGAAAAAAAGAACATGAAGAAAAAGGGAAGAAGTAAAACGTAGTACACTACTAAAGTAGCTATTTGGCCTGCAACTCAATGAATTTTGAGCAAATCCATCTGACTCAGCTGGGAATTTTTTTACCCCTGTTTACATTCAGCTCCAGATATCTACATCACTTTTGCTATGATCTATATCACAGGCATGCAATCCACTACAACTGGGGCATCATGCTTAGCTTCTTGGCCACCAAACCTCAAATCCTGAATGCAAGTATACTACATAGGTTAGTGAACAAATTAATTACTTTTTAATTGTGGTATAGCTAGTGTGTAGCTGCATGTGTTATATATAGATTTCTGACATAAGCTTCTGCTTTGTTGAAAAAGACACAAAGAACACTATTTGACATGTACGCTACTTTTAAAAAAATGCAAATAAGTTCAAAGTATACTCAAGAGACACAAGATTCCTCAAGGTAAGAGAAGGTATGTAACTTGATTCAAAAGGGGAAGTTATTTGCAACAAAATCAAGTTCAAGGGAGAGAAAATACCACAGGGATCACCATAAATAAATAAAAGACCAAAGTATACAACATCTCTTCTGTCACTCTGCAAGATAATCTTCAGTCAACATTTACTCTCTGCTTTTAGAAAGAGCCTGCATTCATTGCAACTTTGACTAGAACTCCCTTAACTTTAAAAGTTGATAATTCATCCTGTATTTAGGTGACCAGAGAAGCACACAGCTTAAGCAATGAAACTCATGTTGAATAGTGTAAGGCCCAGAAAACATTACAGTTTGATTTGAATCATCTACACACTTAACAAAAAGGGAAACTTTTTTTGTAAAAGTATTTAATTATTTGGATAGTATTTTTAAAAAATTATATACTATCATAGGTAAATTAAATAGCACTAGCATTCAAGACTTCTCAAGCTGTTGTTCAAAATTGCTATTTTTGTTACGGGTGGAGCTGCACATATGCATTGTGCTCAACAACTAGGAACAAAATCACTAGAGAAAACATTTTCTTCAGAATTTAGGGGTAAAAAAAAATAGAATAATGTTACTCTGTTCTAAAACAATGGAATAAATGGCTTTTGGAATAAATGGTATTTTCCTTGGCGTTTGTGTATTGCTTATTTAAAGCAACTAATGCACTCAGGATATCATACAATAGTGCTCAGAGGTGTCACAAAGGATTATATTTATCAATGCAAAGTTAAACAGTACAGTCAAAGCATGGGTGTATTTATCCTTATCTGGGGGAGCTCGCTGAGAAAAGGGACTACACGATGAACATGAGGGGCATCATGAGTGGGATTCGAGATGAGCTATGTGAAAACCTGGGTGAGGTGGTAAGTAAATATTGTGTGATATCTCTAGAGAACACAAGGAAAAAAGAGACTTAAAGCCTCAGCTATGGGATCAGTTTCTTACACTTTTCTTTATTCAGTAACCAGTCACAACTATAAACCACATCAACTCAAAAGCTCTTACATAGCCCTTAATCTAAGAAAACCAACAGAATCTGACTGAAGAAAACCAACAAAATCATGACAGCATCCTAGAGTCTTAGATGTAAAAAGAACTTTCTCTGTTAGTTGTGTTATAGTTTTGAATGAATGCTATCTTTATTGTCAGTAAGATGCCTCTATAAAGTAGCTTCGTTGAAAGTAAACACAAATGGGGCAGGTCTCTGTTCTTTATTTAGCCCAGCCTTAGATTTATATTAATTGCTATTGATAGTTAAACTGATGCAGATCTTGCTTTGTCTAGAAAACGTGATGGCAGTCTACAGTTTACTAGTAATTTTTTAGACAACTGCATGAGGGAGCTGCCTGTCCACCTGTCATAACTTGTTTTAACTGTGCAACTTGCTTCATTAATCAAGAAACTCATAAAAACAATATTATTTTCTGAAATATTTCTGTACTTGTTCTCATTTCATGATGAAGCCCATGGCAATCCTCTTGAGCTCCTTCCCCAGAGTGGTAACATCAGGTCCACATTTCATTCATTTCCCATAAATAATGCAACTTGTCTGCTGTGGTATATGGGGTACCATACTATCTGTAGTAGCTTCCTTGAAAATATTTTTCAATTGCACAAATACAGTAAGGAATACTTTTTTGTAATGGTGACCTGTTTATAGCAGCTATGCCTCATTATTTTTTTGTACTCCAGTTTCAAGATGCAAGTCTGAGAAGATACATTCCCCTCTGTATTGGAAATGTGTACATTCTATATATCAGATGAATATAAAAATAATATATTCTACTCTTTATTTATTGAATTGGTCAAACCATTTTTTTCCTTTGGAAATTAAATGATTAAACTTCTTAAAAGCAATTTCATTTCCAGAATGGATTACCATAGTCTGTTCTTCCATGCTTACGATACCAACAATGGCTTTAAAGTTTTGGAATTTGTGGAAGTGTTCTGAAATACAGAGTAAGCCCTTTCTTCACCCCTTGTGGTTTTACCACTGCATCAGTGGTTTTACCACTCAAAGGGAAAAGCAACCCCTTCATGGCTAGAACTTTTTACAATTCTTGCTAAATTTTCCTAGTAACCAAAAGAGAATGTAGTCTATACCACATTTTGCATAAATCAGATTTTGACTGATTTACTTCCTCCTGTCCTTATTCAATAATTTCTCCTTTATTTTAAACAGAAAGATTGTGTTTCTCTAGTTTTTCTAAAAGCCTACACTGCTTCCTAAAAGACATTTTAGCTTTGACTGCATAGATAGATTAATGCCACCTAAAGGTGAAATTCAGTGGAATGCATTTAACAAAACTAATCAAGACATCATTGTTTGCATGAAGAGTTTGATATCAATGAATGAAATAAATTAACACGTCCTTACTACACTGAGAAGAAAAATAAATAAATAAATCAGTGTTTTAATTTGCTATTCTTCTCTCCTTAAAAAATGGTGTTGCCATTTACTTAGCCTTTTCAGTCACTTCATAACACATAAGAAACTTGTTTTTATTAAAGTGAAAGAATAGGAATTCAATCTGTGTGTGAAAAAAAAGGGACAAATCCCTCTCTTTTGTACAAGGACTTTAGTGGAGTTTTGTTTGTCTGCATTAGTAGAAAACTGGCTCAAAATGTCACATAGACATGAAAGAAAACTACTGATTTTATTACGTGGATGCTGTTCCCTAATGGTTAACACAGTTACACCTCCTGAGCCTGGAATACTGATAAACAATTCATTTTTATTTCTGTCAATACTATTGCATCTAAGCAGTATATTTATTATAATATGATTTTAAAGATTAATCATTCTGTTCATGTTCATATCTCACTTCAATTCATACTGCTATCACTAAGAATGAATTTCTATATTTTCCTGGTCCAGGTTTTTACCTAAGCAATCCCTAGGTACATCCCTAGTGACACTTCAGTGGTTCTGCATCTTCACTATTGCCCATTAGAAAGTGTCTAGGCTCTTAAAAGTAAGGGAGTACTGCAGGTGGGAATTATGAACAATTATCATTTTCTTTAATATTTAGGAAATCTATACTTATCATAAGGTCAAGGAACATTGCCAAGTTGAAAAAAAACACAAGTAAGTGTAGATAGTCACAGTTTTTTGTAAAATCAAACACATATGGAAAATGTTTCTTTCTCATATTGTTACGTACAGTGGAGTTCAGCTGCCTAAATGTCAGCATCTGCAATGTACATGTCTGCACCTGAGCTAGCTATCTATATCTGAGGGAGAAAAATGGTTATATATCCAGTCCTAAAGGAGATGTCTCAAATAGGTCAGATGAATCATGATCTAAAAAAGTTTTAGTCTCTCTACACTAATAAAAAGAGTGAAGGGAGAAGATACTAGATTTAGATGTTAAAATCAGGTGAAAAGCACCTTTCCCACACTCTGTGTCAAAGTGTTAAAAGATTTCTATAAATGAATGTGTGGAACAGCTAACACATGCGTCTGACTAAAAACTTTCTTTAAGTCAGCTCTTCTGGAGAATTAATGAATGCAAACATTTTATTTTTGACAGCTAATGGAAAAATGCTATGGTGAGGACAATGAAGGAAAGAGAGGTTGAGTGGTATCTGAGATATATCTTTTAGATATATGTCCTGTGTAAAAAACGACAAAAAGTAACAGCAATAGTTGTTAAAGAAGTAGCTGAGTGACAAACATGCTAAGAACAGAATAGCATCACCTGCTAGGTGAGGTAGGTCCACTTCTTCAAATCTTACACTAGAAACACAAGAATACTTTCTAGATTTAGTTAATCTGGAGACTCCAATTATACTATCTGAGTGACAAGACTAGTGACACAACATATTACTTTTGTCTTACCTCTATAAAGAAGAGACTAGCTGCTGATGTTGGATGATGATACATATAGATGGTCACAAGGATGGCTGCAGCCACAATGAGGACCAGGACTAGAATGCCGACAATTAAGCCAGCATGAAGTGTTCCACCTTTCTTTTCCGCTGCGCTGTCATCTGTGGAAGCTGCACAAATGGCATAGTTATTAACACAGTAACTTATATCTTGTCCATTCCATTTCACAGCTGGCAACTGAGCATTTGCTTTTTCTGTGTTACATGTTCCTCGTTTCCTACAGCCCAAGCTGGAAAAAGATATTAGATGTCTCTTTACCACAACCAAATACTCTCATAATCTTAATGAACACACATTTCCAAATGTTTTACAAATTCTAACTCAATAAACAAAATTAATATCCTTTCCTTTCTTTTGAATGCAATCTGGACATTCTGAAGTTCCTAATTACCTTCATAATGAATTTTGCTTTGACTTGCTCATAAAACTACCACAGTTGCCCTACAGACAAAAAGTACTAATTGAATACATTTTGAATGCTGTAATTTTTTTTAAAGCTTCAAATTGAGACATGCCACAAACCCTTGTGAAGTCTAGCTAATAAATACATTCTGAAAGCCTGACTCATTAGCTTGGAGAGGAATTTTGAATCACCCTATGCGACTGAATCAGTTAAAGGTGTTAACAGATGTTAAATGACCCTGCAATATTCTAATCTTGGGCTGAATGGAACACTCATCATACCAAAGTATTACAGAAGACCACCCATTTACTAAACTTGATACCAAGAGACCACTCATGCTATGCTCCCATCAGGAGAAAAGAGGGCTGTCTGCCATACAACCAACTTGTCAGCAGTGCTTCCAAGTAAGTGACTGAAAGCCTTTTAACAACACTGTAACCTTTGTGGAAAAAGTTTCTCAATAAACTAGCCAACATCTGTAGAACTCCTTGTGCTTGGGTGTGATTTCTACTTTGGACAACCTGGAGTATCACAGCAAGTACAAACATGGTGATAAGCCATGATCCTTCAGCATTCTCGTACATAAAAGGAGAAGTGCTGTTCTACCCACTGCTGTATGCAGAAGAGCGATTCAGAAGCCCTAGGTTTAAAAAACACTAGCAGAGTACTGGCCATTTGGCTTCACAAACTTACATAATTCTCCTAACGCTCCCACTGCTTTCTGTCTTTCTCACAATTCTTCAGATCACTTCCATGCCTTACTCCATACAAAACCTGCCTCTGATCTCGCTTATGAGAAATTTTCTTTCGAATCAATTTTTAAATTTCCTCTCAAAATGCTTGTTTGCCAAGATGACTATGATGAAAATTGTTGATTTCTACAGTCATCCTTTTTGTTGTGCCGCCTCCCTGAACTATTTGTTTGGTTGTCTTAGAGTGTCATGGTCTGTGAAGTCAGGGACTGCCTCTTTTATTTTTTTCTTGGAAAACAGCTATTGAGTTATGGGTACCACTTAAAACAAGTTATTGTTATTAATAGTAACAATAACAACAACAATAACTGTACATGGTCTTTTACCATTCATCAGATTGTGATTAGAGCACTCCACGCTAATATTAAAAAAGAAAATTGGAAAATAATAGAATAAGAGTCTATTGATCTAGGTCCTTACACATTCTTAAATGCCTTGTATTAGGGACAGCAAAATAAAATAGGAACAGTTAACCTCAGTGTAACAGCTCATTCACATTGAGCAGCACTTTTTCTCCATGGAAAGGAAGACCAGACCAAGGAAGGCTGGATGGCCCCCAGCAGATTGCACAGTGCTATTGTGACAACAGGCAGAAAAGGAAAATGAAGATGTATTATCTTAGCCAAGAGCTATTTCTAACTATAATATGGAAGTGAATCTATGGGAGAGTGAAGAGATTAATCTAAATTTCCCCTGCTCTTGTCCATATTTCCTCAATCCTGAGTCAGGACAGCTGAAACCCCACAGCGTTGCTCTGCCCTTTCCCATGAAGTCAAAAAGACAGCTTGTGGAGTAAGGAGATGCTGAGTAACAGAACTGGAGGATAAAGAAGAAGAACCCAATAATTTGAGAGGCTAAAGTAGGACATGCGAGGCATTAATGAATCTAATGAAATATTGCAAGCAGGCACCCCCACTCAGGTACTGCTTAATCCTGAAGGTATTTTTCTTTTTACTGAAAAGTTCATGAGTGTCTGTTCACACAGGAACTTCAGTTTTAATTGTACTGACTGCAAACATCAAGTTTAAGTTTAGGCACATATGGGATCCAAGAACCAGGCCTCTCCCTGCCCAAATCCTACAAAGGGATTTACTTAGCTTTCTTAAAGCTTAGTTCATACAGATCTATAAGAGCTTTTTAAAAAGAAAAGCAGCGTCAGTCCTATATGATTTATTTCTTTTTTAACACATTACCTACAGTGAAAATTTCCAGGCCATCATTTACATTCCAGTGAAAGAAAGGAAATATTGCCTAGGATGTGGATGTATTCACATCCAAAGGGGAAACAATTCCTGGTAGTTGTAGCACTATGTAAAGATTCCTGGAGAAGACAAGAGAGAAAGGTGACGCTATAAAAGGTTCCTCTAACTTTCAGACAGCAGACTCTTTTACGTGACATAGCCATTTATAATTTAATAAATAGCTATTCAATTTCAGATGAGAGCAGATTACTGTATACAAGCTCCAGTCTTAATTTCTCTTCATGTATTGTAACAGTATTTAGTACTTGCACATATATTTCAAATTGCCAAGCAAATGCAAGCTAAGCAATTGAAAGGCCATCAGAAAAGGCCTGCTTTATTGTACATGCTCTGGGTTGGGCTATTAATACTCAGTGATGAGCAGTTAGTTGTGTGAATCACCCTACTGAGAAGCAACTGCTCCCCAGAAGGAGCAAGGGATTAATAGTTGTCTCATAATTGTCTTTTTGACAGTTGCATACTCTTCAACTCTTCCCTTCAATGCCACATCAGTGCATCATAAACTACTTTATCACTTGTACCCATTTTCATGACAATTTGCACTACATAAGTAATTTGCACTGTGACTGTTAAAGGCTGAAGGCAGAATATCGTATTTCTTCATATTAAAAAATGCTGGACTTCGCAAAGGTCTTAACCACTCTGTAAGGGCCATCAAAATAATCCCCTTTGATCTGATATTTTCTCAGTGTTTAGCATCCAGGTTTGCAAATGAGAATGCTGTCTCTTCCAAAAAACACAGGTGACAACTGCCTGCCCAGATTTTTACTAGTCTAGGGTGGAATACTGCATGGACATCAGTGCAGTGATCAGAATGCCATACGCAAAATTAAAAAGAAATAAAAAAAATGCTTTTCTTAAATGACAACAAGTGTGAGTAACTTGTAATTTCCATAATCGAAATTCAGTTCATTGACCCCAGGGCTCAAATACTCGTGAGAAATTGATTTCACTCTCTTTGCACAGAGAAAATAAACAGGGCTGTCAACTTTTAAAATACTCTCTGCTGCAAAATCAACTGACAGTTCTTTTAAAAAGCCACCAAGGAAAATAGGTGAAAAAATGGATACCAAATGTTTTTCAGGTGTAGAAATCTTATTAAGATTATCACAACACATCTGCTGTTCCAGGCAAGGCTAAACCCATGGGAGGATATTTGTCTTATGACCAATCCCTTCTCAAGAGGAACTTTCTCAGTGGAACTTTCCCCAAAATTTCCTTTTCTTGTGCTCAAAAAAGCAATTGTTACATATAATATGCTCTATTTATAACTCCTCTCCAACCTTAAGGTATAAACCTTTTAAGCAGAAGGAGAAAGTTAACGTCTGCAAGGTTAGTCTGCTTCTCGTTAGGTGCTGAATGACAGCACAGAAACAGCAAGTAATGTTTTTTCCCAAATACAAAGGCATACAATAGAAACTTGAAATAACTGTTCTCCTGCCAGAATGCAGTTTAAAAAATAAAAGTGAAAACATGGAAACAACGTTCTCATTGTTTGCATGATAAGCGCACAAAGACTATATAATCTTTGATTTTATATTACTATACTATATCTCTAATTAGTGTCAGGTTAGCGTCTATTCGTGCACGAAAAACAAAGAATTCAAGGATTTATCATGAATGAAAATCTTGTCCTGGTTCATGGAGACTGTGATGCTGACTTTAACAAGAACAAAGGTATGTACAAACTGGGACTGTTATTTAGAGTGTTTGTAAACACATTGTGGATACTTTCTTAATAATGTTTATTTCACCATAGCATATTAAATATGATATGCAAAATAATGAAATATAATGTTTTCTACTATCTAAATTTAAGATTTACACAAAGTTTCTGTTGTGACAGTTTTATGAGAAAACAAAATTGTGGTACATACATGTACACCTCTCATGATATGAGATGGAAAAGAGTTTACTTACCAGAGATTAATATCTGTCTATGAGAGCAGAGATACAAAAAAGTTTTATGGTAAAATGGAGAAAAAGTAGTCAAAGTTCTGTTATCTCCTAGCTAGAAGCTTTCCTTTATATAAAGTGACATGGAACCAAGGGGAAGTGACAGACAAAAAGTAGAATTTCATTGTGTGGACTTGGAAAATAAAGCTTTGCTTTTTCCCTCCAAGAGCCATGTAATTCCTTTTTACTCTTGCATTTTGATCAGATGGTAAAAAGCTCCCATTCAAACTCACTTTCTTATACGTATGTGCATCTTCAAGGGATAAAATGCAATACCTTATTTGACCCACCTGAATGACACAGCTATACTAGCAAAATCAGGGATATAGATGACCTAGGTAGCAGCAATCAGCCTAACGATGATAACTCTGTACTCAGCTTTGTTCTTTTCTCCCCTCTTTTTACTAGATGAATGAATTTTCATGGCAAACCCCTGAATTTGCCACAAAGAGATAGAGATTGAACCCTGCAGTTTCTTCTCATACAGAAATGCTCCATGATAAAATGAGTGCTTGTTGTTAGGTCACTTGTCAGCGCTTGGATAAATTCTTAATGTTCATCAAAACCCCTGATTTTTTTTAGCTGGCTGATCAGATGAATATGAAACGGTACTCAACACTGGCAAGGCTGCACCTCAAGTACGGTGTTCAGTTTTGGGTCCCTCACTACAAGAAAGACATTGAGATGCTAGTGTGTGTCCAAAGAAGGGCAATGAAGCTGGCGAAGCGTCTAGAGCCTAAGCATTATGTGGAGCACCTGAGGGAACTGGGGATGCTTAGTCTGGAGGAAAGGAGGTTGAGGGGAGACCTTCTCACTCTCTACAACTATCTGAAAAGAGGTTGTAGTGAGATGGTGGTCAGTCTCAGTAACAACCAATAGGACAAGAGGATATCCAATCTAAACCTCCCCTCAAGTTGCGCCAGGGGAGGTTTAGAGTGGATATCAGGAAAAATTTCTTCACTGAAAGGGTTGTCAAGCATTGGAACAAGCTGCCCAGGGAAATGGTTGAGTCACCATCCCTGGAGGTATTCAAAAGATGTGTCCATGTGGTGCTTAGAGGCATGGTTTAGTAGTGGACCTGGCAGTGTCAGGTTAACAGTTGATCTTAAAATGATCTTAAAGGCCTTTTCCAACCTCAGTGATTCCGTGATTCTACAAAACAGCTATCAAATACCCTGGAGTTCCTGGGTGAGAGGTACCAGACCAAAACCAGTCCAAGGATGGCTATGGAAGAACAGTTGTGGGTGTAAGGATGATTGAATGAGATTAACATAGGTCTAGTAATATACCAGACAGATAACAGGGAGAGTAGCTACTTGGGTTAGAGAGAGACTCCCACCTCGCTACAATCTCCTTGCCAGTAGTTACAGAGAATGATAAGGTCTCCTCTGAGCCTCCGCTTCTCCAGACTAAACAACTCCAGTTCCATCAGCTACTCCTCATAGGACTTGTGCTCTAGACCCTTCACCAGCTTCCTTGCTCTTCTTTGGACATGAATGAGAGACACGTTTCCACATCAGAGATCTCTACAAGCTGTTTGGCAACACCTCCTCTCCATGTGTTTTCTCTCCTCTTTGGGCAGCCATAGAGTAGAAACCCTCTCTTGCTGCATGGTCTGGGTCCACCAGCCCTCAACCCCATAATGTATATAATTTCTAGACTGGAAGCTGTGTCACCCTATTTGCATGACTTTGGCTTGAGTTAATATACTCCTGCAAAGAGGGAGGACATAATGTTTAGGATAGCTGAGCACCCAGTGTTACAGCCTACAGTGAACTCAGCAGAGCCATTTGATTTTTCCCTTCCTTGGGCCTCTGTTTACATCTGGAATGTGAGTCTACCAGGAGACTGCTTGTTTTACGGGGTAGGTATATTGTTCTCCAAACCTAAGCTTTATTTCCTGTACATAATGCAGATTCCTGAACAGATGATTAATGACCTACGCACAGCAACTGAGGGAGGGAATAAGGGAATGTCCAGTTCGAATGATTCTCCAGAGGCTCAGAGAAATCTCCATAAAAATGTTCTCTCTGCCTCTTCTAGGAACAGCCTGCTCTGGACTTAGCTTCTTCATGGTAATGGAGTGTGATTTTCTTGCTTTTGTGGGTTAATTCCTTTAGCATTTGTTAACATTTTGAGGTTAAGCCATTGCTGTAATTTACTTGGTTTCGTGATGATTTATAAAGTTATGGCTCAGCTAATGCTTTAAAAAATTGCTTTACAGTTGCATGTAAGGAATTAAAGGTGGTCTTTGATTGAGAATATTACAAACTGTAACCCACAAATTCTGAATTCAGTATCTGGCTTTGCTATTTTCTGTAGGACCCAGGGCAACTCAGTAAGTCTCTCCAAGATGGATCAAATGCTCAGTGCAGCAAATGGATGACAGCGTACTAAAATCAAATCCCTCTGTTTATAGGATGACAGCATTCTAAATGTGTTAGCTAAGGACTTTCATTCTTCTGCTCTAAAATATCACTTAATGCTGCAACAGTTGTCATCAGTATTAATTTTAGTTTGAGATGCTTGAGGCCATTTAAGCCATTACAGTACTTTATGGCATCAAGCAATGGCCATCACAAAGCTCAATATTGTACCATATTGTACCATGCCATTTGGCCTGGCAAGGCAGTTGACTGTTGCTAAATCCAGAAGAGAAGAAAGTTACCAGATTACAAGAATTTCAATTCAGTCAGCCCACTGACTTCTCTTAATCCAACTGAAGGCAAACACAAGACCATCAGCTTAAGCAGGCTGTTCCTCTCTAAAGCTGTGTCTAACGCTTCCAGCATTACTTGCCCCCACGCCTTCCCCGCCCCCTGGAGACAGAAGAACTTCAGGTACTTCAACTTCAGTGCAAAATGTACAAACATATTAGACTTCATTAACTTGACCTCCATCTTCCCCATTCTTCACAGTGACTCATGCACACTGATGTCAAAGGTGAGTGAGCAATGTAGAGGAGATTGCAGGAAGCCGCTTACTGCAACTACTGGGTTAACCCCATGTAGAATAGGTAGTTAAAAAGACAGAAGATCACAGGAGCTTTGTGTGCCCTAGCTGTCACAGTGCTACAGCACTGTGACAGCAACAGGAACAGATGATAAGATAAAACATTAAGTAATGCAGCCTTGTCTTAAAAGTTTATCCAGTCTATTACATTTACCCCTCCGTAAGATCTCTATTTAGATATACATGTGGTTTTCACATTAACTCTTTGAGCTGGTATAAAGTCTACAAATTGTATGTGTTTTAACAAAATTAGTTAAATGTGTGCCTTTACAGGAAAGTCACGACAACTGTAAGTGACATTTGCTTTCTAGGGGATAATTTCCAGTGCCACTTCTTTGGAAAACCTCTGCCATTATTTGATTGACTTTCTGCAGATTTGATTGGTTGTTTTTACATTTGCTGTGATGACAGCTCTAATAAGATGATCACAACAAAACTGGGATGAAATGGAGATGCAAGAAATTCTGGAAAAAGACAGAAATGTCTTTTTCTAAGTAACATTTAAGTAAAATCCAAAGTACCATGAAACAAACAGAAAATAACACAATTTATTAATGCTACCAATTTAAATGTATTTAAATAATGGATGATTAATTAACCTGTGATTCTTTTTTTTACCCAGAATGAATAAATTCAGCACTTTTAATTTGTATTTGCTTTAAAAAACACACGTGTAGCCTACTGGCCACTGTGTATAATATGTAGAATAGTTTTTTTTCCTGTGTCTGATGCACAAGGAATATTCATATCAGAGGCTGTTGCTTTTCCAAGCTTATTTTTGTGGCTTTGGAAGTCTCTGTTTCAGTAAGATATCTGTCAGCAGGCACTGAAGTAGTATTATACTGAAAACCAGCATGTCTGTATATGCTTTCCTTCAGTTGCAAGATTTCCTGAAAAGGAAGAACTTGAATTACACTAGGGATATCATTTCATGTTTCTTACAGCAACATACTATGGCAGAGCCCACACTTTTTCCTAAGTATAATGCTATAACACTATTCTGAGTGCTACAGCTGAACTTGCAGAAACCATTAAGCAGCATTTAGAAAATTGCTTGGTGTCTAAAGTTCAACTTTGATCATACTGAAGAAAACAAGAGAGATCCCTAAGATATCTTAAGACCTGTCCCTAACTAGTGCTGAGAACAGACTGCTGAGAAATGATAAGAGGAGGAATAGCTTGGAAATGTTCAGGGAGAAACAAAGAATAAAATGTGGAGATGTATCAGCATTTCTTAGCTTGTAATCTACAGTGTGAAATACAATTCACGGGAAGACTTGCTATCTCATTTGAGTTATATTTCATTTCTTGCCTTTGGAATTTTCCCCCTACCTAAATATAAGAAAAAGGGTAAAAAATCTGATAAACTCTGTTTACAAGGCTCTTTCTGGTTTATTTGTTAATCAAGGTGGCTAATTTTTATTCTTGAATCTACCCTTCCTCATATTCTTATCCTATTAACATATTTCTATCCATCACCACCTGTTTTGCTTATCTCTTTTCTGATACTTCTCTCTATGTCTTCTTCTATTTCCATCACTACTGAAACCATTCCACAGCTGCTCCTTGAAAAGAAAATTCCTATACAAGCACAGAATACAGTAGAGCATAAATAAAGTAAACTTTATGACAAGTTGCCTCCAAGGAAATCCTTGCCTGCCTAAAATTGTATGAACCCTGCAATTTGAGGGGAACATCAGCAATTTTTAGTAAGCGGAACATACAGACGTTAACATACAATTACATAATCTATAACCTAATCTCAACAGGATTTTTGCAGTAAAGGTAAAAACCTTAAATCCTCCCTTTTTCATGAGGGAAGAGCAGAAGAGGTCTGAATCTTGGCCTGCCAAGGAATGAACAGAACACATTAGCTAGGACACCCTGAAGAGAGTTAATGTAAGGAAAACTTGGCCACCTACAGGCAAGATTCTCACTCTTAGTGTGTAATTTAGATTTTTCTGTGCAGCTGATAAGAGTTACGCACCTCTATATAGTAACTTATCCCACTTTGGGTACTATTTTAGGATGGCATGAATGACTTCCTTTTGCCTATTGCTTGCCACTGGCTATGAGAAAGGCCCAAAAGAAGAACTTGTGGCTTTCTGGCTAACACCAGATGAGATGAAGTCTCTGGAAGATCATTTCCTGTGGCTAGGCCAAGATCTGACAATTAAACAAAGCCACATCCTGTAGATCTTATCCTATAAAAGGTTCACTTTAAAACATTTTTAAATCACCACGAAGATTAGGTTCAATGTTGTTTAATTAAATATTTTTTTACTTCAAAATGGGAGAAGACTCAGCTAATCTGTAGTGACTTGTTACCCTGAGTTAGCTATTCGGACTGTGTGGTCACAATAACTTTTGTTATGTAAAAAATATTTGTTTTCCCTAAAAGTTTGGTTTGTCTCTTTGTTGAAATAGGAGTTCAGGGTACACAAGAAACAGGGCTGAGTCTTCTCCACAATTTGTCAAGAATTCTCATGGTAGGAAGAGCTCAGACTGCAATTTTTAAGGGAAATTAAGAAGACAGATGACTAACGGGAGCTAGTTTCCAGGCATAGGGGACTATTAAAAAAAATACCCTTGGGTAAATTTATCACTATATAAGGTATATAAAAGTACTCTTTTTTCAAAACTGGGTCTGCATTTTGGTAATTTCTTACTGAGTTTCCTAATCTTTCAAGCTCAAATTAAACTCTGTATAGCACTAACATTTATCCTGTACATCACTAATGTTCATATCTAGACCACCTTTGAAAATGTCCACCACAAAGTATAAGCAGCAGGGCACAGACATTTCCTAGCACTACTTATGCTGAGATGGACTTGTTCACAAATAAATAGCTTTCTCCCTCAGGTAGATGCTTTTTGCATAGTTTTATTTTTTTGTAACAGTAATTTCTGTACATCTTGATGAATGAGAAGTATAGCAGTTTCTCTGGCACTGTTGAACACACATGCACTTTTCTATTGAATTATAAAGCTGAAGGAATGAGAGGGACTCATAGCAATCAAATAATCACAATAAGATGACTAAAAAGGTCAAATAAAATGTCTAGATGTGCTGGCCAATCATCTAAATCATTCACCAAAGACTCCTCAACAGGAAAATACTGCATTACTGTATAGCCACAGCCAATTGGTCATGATGTTTATGAAAAATTAGTTTTTTAAACTGTTTAGTCAGCTGTGTTGTGTTATAAGAAAAATGAAAAAAAACAACAGAATCTGCAATTAATAACAAAAATATAAATTTGTAGTGCTGGACATATCTTAAAACTTATAAAATGCTTGTTATTTTAAGAAGAACTAAGATTTAAAAAAATGTGATGGCATGTCAGCTGTATTTTAAAATGGTTTAGGCATGTATGTATTAGGCATCTACCATGTGTCTATGAAGAACGAAGACAGAAGAAACAGAAACAAGCAAATTTAAAATATATGTTAAAATACGCCTCATATAATTAGAAGGTCAAAGCTGTTTGACCTGAATTCAAATTTTAATTTTAATTTAGTTGCTGCTTTATAATATTTGGTTTCAAAAGTTCCAGGCAGAGGTGAGATGCAGAATTTCTATAGAATCCTTTTGCTGTACCTAACCACATATTGACTGCTATCATCCAAGGACACATCAAGCTATATGCCATCATTGATCCAATATAGCTTTGGTTTTCCATTATAAAAGGTTCTCTTTCATTAGAGTTTTAAAGGATCTAGTGTGAGAAAGTAAAGACCCTGTCTTCGTGACCTGAAATAATCTACTCTTTACGAAAGGCTAACAAATCACAGAGAATCAAAAGAACATGCCTGCGGATGCAGAGGTTTTATCTGAGCCTAATCTAGGGGTCACTGGAAAATTCAATGCATAATTGAAGATTCATCAAAAAGAACTTCCCAGATTAAAAGCTGCGTTTATTTTGTGAATCAGAAATCCTGGTGTGTCGCTTTGCTTCCGTGCTGTTTGAAGTCAGTTTCTTTTTTATTTTTTTATTTTTTTTTAATTCCAAGAATAAAAGAAACTACTCAAGGAAAATGAATAATCACATCAGGTGCTGGTTTGTCCTTCTAAAATGCAGCAGCTTTCTGCATGGAAATGGACTTTCTATATTTAAGATAAGTGATGCCACAAACCCTACCACCTCACTCTACCGAGTAGGCCACAGCTATCCCTTACTTGCTCCAGTATTTACTCTTTTGTTTGCTTTTATAGGGTTTTTCTTTTCAGGTCTTGGGCAGAGAGTACACAAGTGAAAAAACAATCCTGTTGCAATTCACAAACCAAAAGAAACCTGGAATATGTTTTCTAAAGTCTACCTTTTGAATTATTTTTTATATGACAGCATACTACTTTGAGCTGTTCATGAGATGCTCAAGATGGAGAGCTGCCTGGTCCCAGGCCAGTTACCTGCCAGGGAGTGATGGCTCACAGGGCAGAGGATAGGTACTGCTCAGCCGGGAATACACCTCATGTGTAGAGCAGACATGAAACAGGAGAGTGAAAGTGCTGACCAATTCACCTTGTCTATTGATCTTTAAGAGCACTGAAGCACTTCTGATGAAATAAAAAGCAATTTGATTTCAAGAAGAATAAGAGAAAGAAAGGTTCAGGGACATTCCCATAGACAAAATGCCTCAAAGTACCATCCTGAGTTTATAGATGACCTTATTCCAAGTGACCACTATTGTGTCAAAGCCATATCAAACAATAACAGTGCCAACAAATGGACAATTCAATGCCCAGTACTGCATCTGACCAGCTATGTTGTGGTTAGTGACAGCAAAATGATAGAAAAGCTGACTGGCAAGGAAGGGGATGGCAATTGTCTCCTGTGGAGTAAGCAGATCTCTAATTTACTTGAGGGATGGAGAAAATAATGGCTGAATATTACTGAAAAACAAACAACAGGAAACTAGTCCAAAATGCTAAATGGCATCTGCACACCCTTTTTTCAAAACTTGAATAATTCTCTGTGAGGGCTCGGAGAAACCACTATGCTTCAGCTGTCCTGACCCACTGCACCTGGGACATCTGCGTGTGGGGTTGGGGACTCCATGTAAGCTCAAGTCCAAGCCTAAGCTATGCTGTAGGTGAACCGGAAGTCAGCCTCAGCTTTGACTTTTTGACCTGGACCAACTTTGGATCAATGCTAAAGGTAACTTATCTCCAGTCCTGTCCCTGGCCGTGTCTCCTTGGATGGACCTTGGAGCTGTATTGTAGCCTTACCTTGGGCCCCATGTCTTTTCGCTGCTGACCAGACTCTTTATATAGACCTAGTTAGTCACCTCACTTCCTCTGGGACTGCTGATGGGAGCTGCTTCCTTGGTCCTTGGCTGAGCTGAGCTGCTGGCTCCTGTGCCTCACCAGCTCCCTCGCTGCTCCCAGTCTTGCCAACCCGGCTTCCTGCTTTGATCCCGGGCCTGCCTCATCACTGCAGAATCAGCTGATGGTCACTGGTCTGCGGCTGACCCCAGCTGCTGCCCTGAGCCGCTGGACCCACCCTGCGCCCTGGCCGTGCTTGCTGCCATGCTTACTGCTGCCTCCCCTGCCCCTGAGGGAAGCTTGGTGCTCCCTGCCCGGAAGAAAGGCAATCAGAGCCATTAATTTTCCCCTTTTCATCAGTGCAGATATAATTTATTTTAATTTGCTCAGTAAATCATCCTCTGCTTTCATAGACCATTCCGAAGCCCACAGAAATCAACCAAAATCTTTCTTTTCCCTTAAGCAAGCTCTACAACAGCTGTGAAGACTCAGCCTACATCTAATGATCCAGTACTACTCTCACTAACAGCAAAATTCTCCTCAACTTCAAAGGGAGAAGGAACAAACCTCAGGTCTCAGACTTTGAACCCACAAAGAAGGTGACCAAAGCAATCCCCTGCAGAGCCTCATTTAACAGAGGCCTTTATCAGTAAGACAAGGTGATCTTATCAACTTGCACAGGGAATGTGCGTGGAGAAATACAGGATCTCTGCTAGTACAGAGACACAGATATAAAATGGCTATGTTTATTAACAAAATATCATGTAATAATTCACTACTATGAATGAATTTATAATGCAACATTATTATTAAGAACTAGCATAATATTCTCTTAATACAGTTAAATAATACTGTATTATAATAATACAGCTAATAACTGTATTAATACAGCTAAAACTTACTTAATATGTCCATATTTGGAAGTCAATTAAACCTGCTGTTTTATTGAATAAAGAGAGTTGTAAATGTTTAATTTACTAAGCAGTTGCTAAGCTTATTTGCCCTGCTGCTCTTCGACATAGACGTGGAAGGCTGAAGTCATTTGAGAGTCTGGTAAAAGCTATTTCTACAGTCTGATTTTGATTAATGAAGTTAATTGGAGTACAATTTGACAAACTACTGACACTATTTAGAGACAAAAAAATAATCTCTTACCTCCATTGTCTTTTAGGTGTAGTGCTATCTTGGTGTCATCTATAAAATAAATTCAAAGTTAGTGTAGGAAAATGCATTTTTTGAGGTCATGAGTTATTTTAGGAATGACTTTCTAATGTCAAAGAAATTCCATGGTTAGAAAATTATTTGGTAGTCAATTCAATGAGAATTAGATTGTGGTGTTCTTATACTGAGCAATGCTTTACTTCCTTACTACTAAAAAAAACATTTGTGAGAGTGTTACAGTGTAAAGGAGTATTCAAAACACTGGTAAATAAGGGTCTGTCTCATAGCACTTACAAATAATTAATTTATGTTACATGTTCATACATAGCTTGAGTATTCTATCACATTAAGTACTATATGAACCAACATATGACAATAAAATAAAACAGTGACGTAGTTCCTCTTCTAAGAATGAAGAAAAGGTCTACTAGTTTTAAATCCTATTTATTTTCATATTCCTCTTCATGTTGTGAGCTTGAATGGACAAAATGCCAAGGAATAATGCTTCTAATACAGTCCAAATGCTGCACTGACAGTTTCTAAAATTCTCTTGCTGCAAAAAAAAGCAGCCTTTCTTATCAGTAGATTCCCACCTTGAAGTTAAAATTTTCCTGTCACAGGACGCTTAAGAAATCTTCCAGTACCTGGTACCTCGTCTTGCGTTATTATGTAATTCCAACAGACACACCCTCCCCACCACCTTTTATAAATGCTAAGATGCTAGTTGTTTTTTTTCTACCCAGCTGAATTTTCCCCAGAAGCAAGACATCTCAGTCACAGAAAGGCAAGGTTTAAGCAGCCAGTGGAACAAGGGTGAGAACTGACACACCATCACTTACCCAGTTAATTTGGTTCAGAAGCCTCTAGAAACTATTTCACAACAGTGAGTACTACACAGAAAGAACAGTCAACTGACTGAAAAAAAGGGTTTTTAATTTGGGTTGTCTCTAATTTTCACCTGGCTAAACACAATACCCAAAGGGATTTGAGTTTCATTATATCTATGATGGGATTTTCTTCACTAACTTTAGCATGGCCCTCTCCATCTACTATTTCAACAAGTTTTGGACTAAGGCCTGCTGGTTAAAGGAACACAAACAACTCATTGTAACCATAAGTTTTCCAGAAGTCTGCCTGGTGTGTCTGTGCACCCCCAGCACTGCCCTCTCCTCTAGCACTCATCCCCTTTGCACCCTACTGTTGTGAGAGCAAGTTGCAATTTGAAAGAAGTAGCAGATATTGACTTGACTGCAATTCCCCACTCCTTCCATTACCTCAAAGAGAAAAGGTCAACACAAATACATACTTAGAGGAAATAAATTTCTTTTGGACTTGTAAATGATGTGTTTTCACTATTGAATAATACAGTCTATACACTTCACCTTCTGTGGGTAGGCTAGTTGGCAGGTAGGAAGTGGTGGATCCTCTGGTGGTTGTTAAAACTCTGAACTTTGTGGTGGTTGGCAGAAGGGTGGTGGTGGAGTATGGAGGTGTTTCAGTTGTGTCTATATTCTTCTCACAAATCTTATCTTTGGACTGTTGGGAAACAAGAAGAATGAAGAAAAAATAAATTCTCAGTGGAGACTGTCACTGAATGAAGATTTTAAGCATGGATGAGCTGTCAGGATAAAAATAATGAAAATGGAAACACTAAATCAAGGAATTTCAAGGGCTTTTTCTTTTCTTTTTTTTCTTTTTCTTTTGAAGTGCTCTACACAGCACTCAAAAACATGTATTTTTCATTTAACTGCAAAACTTACAACGCTCTGTTGTTAATGACAAGGCTTCAAAGTCATCCCTGAATGTCAAACGTGTTATTTCCCCTAATCAGGTTTCAACATCTGAGATTATCATTCCAATTTTTACCCTTCTGTTGTGAGTGCTCACTGACATTGGTCTGGGTGCCATAACACATGTTAAAAAAGGTATGTGGGAATTAAAATTGTAGCTCTTCATCGTGAGTATGTGTAGTTAACTGGAGCATTTAATTAGGCTTTACATGCAGTTATGCACAGAATACATGCATACATGTGTAAAAGTGTGCATGTATTCAGCCTATAGAATATTTATATACCACACTATAGAGCAACACATTCATGATATGCCTATTAGTTCTAATATAATCTAATACAATATTAAATTTTCACATATTCTATGTGTATATAATAAAGCAATTATTATATAAAATATAAGCATTATAAAGTATAAACTGTAACAACAATACAAATGATTATACTGTATTAGCACACCATAAACAATATTCACTATCATAGAATAATTTAATCTTTATTTCATGGCAAAAAATTTCTATACAAATATTAAGACTTTCCCCCCACCCTCCCCGATTTCTGGACACGTGAAAAATTCTGCAGGTGTAATTAATATGTTCTTTTATGGATCACACAGTTTTGCAAAAAAAAAAAAAAAATACATCCAAGTAACTAGCAGCAACTATGGGAACCGCCTGTAACTCCTGCTGTCCCCATTCATTTTAATGAGAAGTGGAATCCCACAAAGCCTGTTCATTTTATTGAGATTTGGCTGTCAAAACCCAGCAGGTGTTGTCTTTCTGTTAATATGTATGGGCATTTTATTGTCCTTTGTTTTACAAGAAACAATATATTACATTAAAAAAAGGTATCAGTACCTGCAGAATAGCTATTCTTTGAATTTCTTCATGTTTTAGCTTAAAAACCAGTTAATTTTACTGATGCAATCAAAATTTAGCTCAATATCTATATTACAAAGAAGGAAACATTACTATAGGAATCTTCATTATTCATCGTCTTGAATGAATGCATCTAAAATTAACCTTTGTGTGCTAATTATTGCTCCCTCATTAAACTCCAGCAGTCATCTCAGGCATTATTCTGGAAGATGTTAAATAAGCTGTTGCTTCTACTCCAGAGAGCCTGAAAGCTGGACTGTGAGCAGCAATCAAATAGCCTGGAACTGTGCAAATCAAACTATTAGTTTCTCATGCTACTGTCATGCAGAGAGCAGTTTTTGGATAACTTCACCTACAGGCACAACTGAGTCCCAGCTAATTATAATCTGGATTAAAGCAATACAAAGGTTGTGCACTATAACAACAAATACTCCCAGTAACTTTCATTTTATGTTATTGAAAAGGTTGTCCTCCAAAGACAAAAAATCTCACAGAAATTCCATTCTTAAATCATCACTTTACAAACTGTGAAGCTGAAGCTTCAAGCCCATGTAAAAAGGCAGTATATAGGATGCAGTTATTTTGCAATTACAGTTACAAGGGAAAAAAAAATAAAATCTTCCATCAGACTGGATTTATATCACTACTTCTCTTTGCTTCTACTGGGAATAAAACAGAATGTGCTTTTCTGACAAGACACTTGGGGCTACGTTTTGCCCTCAGTTTCACCTGACTTTACACTTCAGAAGGGCTATGTTGCTGAAACTCATGACAGAATGTAGCCCTTTCAGTCAAAATGGAAAAGCAAGTGCTTTTTTATGGCTATCAGGAAATTAAGTGTCATAAATTAATTTGTTCCTATTATCACACTCCTTAAATTAAAAAAACCGAAGCAAAACAAAACAAAAAACAACCTTCAAACCAAAAAACCTTCTAAAGGGAGAACAGTGAGAAAGAACCAGCAGTAAGATATTTATATATGTGTCTTGCAAATGAACTTCTCTGGTCCAGAAGTACCCTGAGTCCCTCCTTCAGAAGAGGCTCACAGTCCCTATTTTACAGTCCACCTCTACCACAGTCAGCTTTCTTGTTCTCTCACCATCCCTCCAAGAAATGACATCCAAACACCTTGTACATTTGTGGGTTTTATTTGTTTTATTATTACTATTTATTATTATTATTATTTTAATTAATTTATGTAATTTCTTCTGTACTAAATGATTCAGCCAAATTTCATAACCAAAATGCAATGCCTGTTTTTCACTTGAGAGTGCTCTGGCAGAATGTTTTTTCATATGAGGAACATCACAGTTTGTTCCCCTTTCTGGCAAGAGTCAACAATATAAGAGAAAAACAGTGCAGGGACATTGTTTTGGGGCAGGCTTCTGGTATTTTTATTTTTTACGTAAAGCATTTTCTTAGAGATAATATTTTTAGTTTGTGTCCATTTTATTCCCTTAAATGAGGAGTGAAATTGCTCAGCCTGTTTTTCTTTATTATGCCTTACAGCATTTCCACTGAATGCTAAAGATAAATATAGCATGTCTTTGGCCTTGAAACCATGCTTCATAATGTGAAGAATTTAATCAAAAGCATCATAAGTATATAAATGGCCTCTGATGGGCTGAGGATGTAAACTACTCACATACCTCTTCAGGGCAGCCACTGTCTACCCAATCTTGCCGGTGACGGTCAAATCCACTGGAGCATCTTTAAATGATGAAATAGAGAAAAGTTGTCCAGATGGAAATACGAGGAAAATGAGAACAAGAAAGGAAGGGAGAGGAAGAAAAGAGAATGACAGAAAGAATAAGTAAATTATGTTATTTATTTTCAAATCCATATGATTTATGGGTATTACTTTTATTCAAGAGGTTGTTGCTCGCAATATGAGTCAATAATTTAATTCACTTCAGTGAAAGGCATTTCAATGAATGTGTTATTTTTTTTTTTAATTTATAGTTTTTAAGTAAGAGTGTCTCCATTACACTGGATAATTATTCTTAAGACTGCACCAAGCCATAGCATTTTTAAGTTTGATGTCAGCAATATGGATGTAAATCGGTTTAACTATTTCTGTCCAGACTTCTTAGCTGGGAAAATTTAATCCCACAAAGGATGTAGTGAATCAGTCACTATTTTTCTCAGGCAAGGTGATCTGAGACATCAAGATACACGTATCATGATGTGATCAATGTTCACAGATTTAGATAACGGTTCCTCTGAACAGCCTTTTTAACAATTAGAGGATACTATACAGCTTTTTCTACCTCCTCACTAGCTGCAGAAACCTTAAGGTGCATGCATATTTCTTATCAAATTAGGTGAGGTTAATAACCTGCTTGCAATATCCTTTCTCATTCACAATAAGTTGTGAAAAAATTTTAAAGCAACTTGTAACACTTTAATATAATTATTCCCCTGGCAATCCCCATCTCACACAAATGTTATCGGTATTTATACAGTAAACTAGGGTTTCTGAGACAACAAGTAGCATTATAAACAGAAAGCATTATTAAAATGGCAGGCAAATAATTAAACCATGATGTCCAACTTTAAAAGAGTTACTCCCCAGTTAGGGTTTTTAAATTATTTTTCTTTTGTTTTTTGTTTTCTGCATTCATTTCCTGTAGCATTTTTTTATGAGTCAGGATTATGTAATTTGGCATTCATGGTCATAACTTACCTGACTGTACAGCAAATAACTTTCTCACTGTCTTTTAATAAGACTAGGCAAGCAAATAAGGCCACTATAGTTAGCTGTATTGATGGGGTAATTTTTTGTGCTCAATGAACAGAAAGATGCTAAGACATGCCAAGTACTACTCTATTTCAACTGAGGTAAACAGGTGCATTTGGAAGAATAGAACAATGAAGTCACTTTTATAGTAGGAGAGGATGTTACAAGAAGATGTAAACAATGTTAACAACACACCTGGGATAATAAAGTTCTCCATATAACTCTGAGCAGCATCTACAATGTCTTTGACAAAAGATTTTGAGAAAATGTTTATCTTGTTAGTTGTACTTGCACTGATCCACATTCTCTCATTTGCAATGTTACAAAAAAAAAACAAAAAAACAAACCCAACCCAAACAGGTGTCAATTACCACTCATCATATAGCAACTGAATTTTACAAAAACCTAGTGCAGTGAAGAAAAAAGATGCCCAAACCAGAAATGTATCCCAGAGAAATACATTTCCTCCCAGAGAAATACAGAGACCTCCTTCCCAATGCATGGGAATAAAGGGTACCGTAGAGATTTTTCTTGTCACTGAAGGGTGAGTGAATCAGTGCTATGCTGGGAGATCAGTGCTGCCTCCCCATCTTTGAGGTGTTCTGTGTCCATCAACGTTTAGGAGAACAAGGAGGACCTTGCTAAGCAGAAAGAAACAATGACGTGACATTCCAGGTATGAACAGAACATATTTTTTTGAAGTCTCAGTCTCTCCTACCTTTCTCTAAAGTTTGAAGAGCTTCATTAGCAACTTCTGGGCTCATCTTGAGGGAGAACTGGACTAATTATCAGATGTACTGAATACTCACAAACACATTAATACAATGGTGAGTCTAAACTATATATCAGAAAGCAGCTTTATCAGGAACTAGATAGGCTCCAAGCAAACCTGTTTGTGGACTTCCTTTGAGGCATGTGTCAATGAGATGCAGCTGTAGCAGATACTATCATTGAATTAGAATTCTGGGAACTGTCATTTCAGTGCATCACCCACTCTACTGACTACATTTTTAAGACCTTCATCTAGTAGCATGTCAATAATTCCCCACTGCCACTAAAACATTAGAGCAGATTTGATTAGCTATGCCATTTATGCCATCTGTCAACATGGCCATTTTATAACAACTTCATTTTTGAGTGATGACTGAAATTAGCTCCTAGCAAAGCAATAACAAAGATGTTCTAGGAAATGAGAATAGGAACATTCATGGAATGTAAGGAATTCCAGAACATGTGTGGAATTTGGGAGTACTGGTTCAGGGAGGAAAGGGAGAATTAAACTCTTTGCATGTATAGCAATGATGATTTGGTATAACTAATGCAGCTGAATCTGGGTAACAAGAAAGATGTCAGAATCCTCTCAGTAAACTGTACATAGGCAGAAAGGAGATGGAGATGTCATCAGATCTACCAGATGACATTTACCTCTATTTGGCAGAGAATATTTAAATGACAAGAAGTGTCTGTTCAGTGCATGAGTTGAAATGCTTAGCTGCTTCTCTTTTAAGAGAGTTCAATGAGGATTAATAATAATACTAATAATAAATCAGATGCCCTGTACACAGAAAATCTATAAAGGTTTAACCTGTAAAAGCTAAAAACACAATGAAAAATTATCAGGAAGGAAAGGTACAAAGTCTGGATGGAAAAATCTTTTGACTAGGCTGAGTTGGTATAAAACAATCAAGAGCATTAACATGCACAACACGTCCTTTAAATCAGCTACTCCCTACGTTTTTTTTTGCCAAGATATCTGTAACAGCATATGAAGACTAGATTTCTAGGAACTGAAGGGCATTCCAAATCTGAAATTATTTCTTAAATACCGTGTAATTACTCACCTCAGTTAAAATGTTTATTAACTCCTCTAAATAAAAGGTTAACCTGGAAAATTAAATATAAAGTTGAACAGACAGAACTCTTTTCTGCCTTTAATCACTGAGGAAGGCCCATCACATTAGGAAAAGATTAAGATACTTGCTAGGTTGTCTGAATTATTAAAAAATGAATTAGAACATTTTAAAGTGGAATTTCTTTTCAAGCTGAGGGAGCTAGGTACTAAAATTATATATAT
>NW_010294675.1:0-5893 GCF_000700745.2 Antrostomus carolinensis
TCACCTACCACGATTACCCTCCTTTTTTTCTGAAGCTGGAACAAAGAGTCTGAGAGCCATATAACTGGTATCCATCATTGAATCAGTAGACCAAAAACAGAGTCAAGGTCTGCTGAATTATTCTCCAATGACGTAATAGGTGGCCTAAATATTAAACTATGGTTCTAATCATACAGTCCAAAATTTTTTTTTAACAATTTGTATGGTATTATATGAAGTGTTCTGTGCTTGGGTTTGAATAAAATGCATTTTTTTTAAATTTATTTATTTATTTATTTTTTAGATTAAAAATCAGTATTGGGTACACATTTCCACACAATATAGAACTATGTACTGTGTAAGTTTCTAGAAAATAAATTACAATGACAAAGAGAGGAATTAGAAAAAAAAATAAAATCATAAACTTAGATATCAATCAGAAAAACTGACTGCCTTATAATTTTTCTAATCAAGTAAGTGAGTTTCTTCCTGTGGTCCTGAACAAAGGAGGGAGGTGAAAGAGGAAACAGATGAACAGCAATCCTGAAACTTATGAAGAGGGAGAAAACATATTTTGTATCCTCTCTTATTTATCACTGTCACCATCTAATCCATGACTGGAGGAGGACAGAGTCCTCCAAAGACCTCTCCCTCACTTCTAACTGCCTGGTGCATATCATGCATTGTTTGCTGAGTGACTAGTCAGACATCTATGGATATATTAATGTGGAAGGTTGGATGTGTTTGACAAGAAGTCAATGATTCTTTCTGACATGACTTTAATAGACCCAAAGAGGTGGTCGTGGGATGATACTTTTAATGGAATATAGATATGAATGA
Source organism: Antrostomus carolinensis (assembly GCF_000700745.2). Lineage (NCBI taxonomy): Eukaryota > Metazoa > Chordata > Aves > Caprimulgiformes > Caprimulgidae > Antrostomus > Antrostomus carolinensis. Next base: position 820 of record NW_010294675.1, read on the forward strand.
CCTAAGTTTTATGACAAAGGTCAATGATATTGATGATTAGTGTGAAGAAGATAATTTTGCTGGCCTGGTAGGAGGCAACTTGCATGATTCATGAACACTTTCCAACCCCCACCGTTATTTAAAGTAGCAAAAAGACCACAGCAACCAATAGTTATGCAGTTTATCACATAGTATTTTGTGTGTTTAGATATACATTGGTGACTGTGTGAAGAAGATGAATAAAATTTTCTTATCAGGTGTGTGAATTAGATCTTTTCTATCAGCATTTCACACCTAAGAAAGAAGACTCCAAAGAGGAAACTGAGTTAAAAATCACCTGCTAAGGCATTGTATATCCTTGACATCTAATATTAATCTAAGTCACTGTCTCAGAAAACAAGATATTATATTAATTATCTAGCATTATAGTACTGAAGGACAGAATGAACTGAACATATATCAAGAGAAGCAGCAATCTGGAGACTACCCAGAGATTTCTAATGAACAGCTGCATCACCCAGAAATGTTAAGCTTTGCTCATATAACTACTCTGTAACTCCAAACAAGCGAACCTATGAACTTCTTAGAGTGACTAAGCTGTGAAGAGCAAAACCACTTTTGTGTCACGCTGGTGGTGACCATACTATATGCTTATCTCAATATTGTCTTCACATAGACCAGATCTGTACAGCTAATGCAATGACAATGCTCAGAAGTATTAAAAAAAAAAAAGAAAAAAAAAAGAAAAAAAATCACAGAGACCACTTTTAACTCAAAAATGTGTATATACAGGGAGAAGAGGAATAAGGAGGGAGACAATTAAGGTATTATCAAACGTATTTGTAAAACCTTTATATAAAGACAATGCTTCCAAAGCCTGATAGCATTTCCTTTGCATTTCCTTTTCCTCACACTCTGCAAGATCTAATAAAAGATCTTAATAACAACACATCATGGCTAGGTTAATCCTTTCTTGTCATGAGCATCAGATTCAGAAGGTATTGTATGATCTTTGAAGTCGTACTGTTTGTTCTTGCTAGGAATCACATTAGAAAATAAAGTTATTTATAGGAACTTGCAATGTTACTTACAATTGGGGTGTCTTGTTAGCAAGAATTATTGTTGGTTGTGTATTTTACAAAAAAAAGGTCTACAATGTGTGCGAAACAGAGGGATTTCTAGATGCACATTTATTAAAATGTTCTCATTTGATAAACTATTCAATGCCTGATGGAAACAAACTTCTTGATCACCCCTCCTTAGGCTGATGTACATCTTTCTATTACTTGATAGGCTGCTGGTTTGAGCCAAGGTGTCAGATAGTGAAGGATCTGGAGACTCATCTGTTTCAAATCTCCTCAAGAGATGCCCTTGTAACACTGTGGTGGGGAACATTTGAGTCACTGTAAACAACTTGTTTCATTTGCCCCTCTTTAGACTTAATGAAATTTAAGACTGTACCTGAGGTACAGAGAAATTCATTGCCTTTTCTTGCTTCCACTTCACACACCAGTGCACATATACATACTTACCTGACACCATCTTTGAGTCATACCTACTTAGTAACCTTAACACCAGAGTATGCAAGTTTTATCTAACTCTTTCAATCGATGTTGGGAAGAGATGGAAGACCCATGTTCTTATAACTCCACTTAAAAAAAAGCAAGGGACAACCAGGACAAGAGGAAACAGTCTCAAGTTGCATCAGAGGATGTTTAGATCACATATTGGGAAAAATTTATTCACTGAAAATGATGTAAAGCTTTGGGACAGACTGCTCAGGGAAGTGGTTGAGTCACCATCTCTGGAGGTATTTAAAAGGCATGTAGATGAGGTGCTCAGGGACAGGGTTTAGTGGTGGACTTAGCAGTGTCAGGTTTTTGGTTGAACTCGGTGATCTTAAAGGTCTTTTCTAACCAAAACAATTCTATGAGTCTATGATTCTATAACCGGTCACTGATAGCAAATTTTGCCAAACTTGCCAAAGAAAGAAAAAAAAAAGTTTACCTTCACAGTTTCAACTCATCTATTCAGGGTGGGAAGGAGTGGGATAGAATTGGGCAATAAATAACCAACTTCAGAAGTAATATGCAAAGATTGCCCTAATATTGAATGAAACTTTATTAAAAAATGGAACATAAAAAGTTAAAATAGGTAAATCCCAGAGAGCGAAACCAGAATTACATCTGTAACAAATACTGTTCCATTAGTATTCCCCTCAAAAATGTGTTAGAAAATTATTGCACCACTAAACTATGAAAAAGATTTTATGCATTATTTTATTATATTATCTGTAATAATTAGTAAAAAACATCTATTTGTCTTCTTGGATTTTTTTTCTAATCTTTCCTTCTTCTAAAACATTTTCTTCAGTATGAATGTGTGTGAAGCGATGTACGAGTTGTAACCATAAACACTCCAGAAGAATGGTAAGCTTATAGAGCACCTAGAAATTTGTCAAAACACTTTGCCCGCTCTTGTCTATGCTTCTTTACATAAGCCCAACAGATATTGGATGTATCCATGTTAACATTCACCTGTCATCAAGGAACATAACATATGCACACTTGAGCCCAAGGCCAGTGGTTCCATCCTTGCATATCATGAAATTCTTCTCTTGCATGAGCATTTTATTCCCAAGATTCCCATCCCATTAAGAGTGTCAGGCAAGGACTGCAGTTGTAATAAGCAGATACCTAGTTTTAATCTGTACATTAAGCGTATAAGTTATAGCAGAAATGAAATTGCAGTTAGAAGCTTTGAGTGATGCTAATACCTAATACAATCCTATATAAATAGAACCCAACCTACAAGCCTATTTCATGAACTTTATTTGATATGTTGCATTATAGTTCCTTATAGACATACTATCATGGAAATTCCTTTGTCCTTCACATTTTTCCTTTTTTTCTTTTTTTTAATTACAGAAAGACTTTAATTTAAATGAATAAAAATAAGTACAAATTAACAAAACAGATACAATATTAAAAAGTATAGAGAAATAAAATGCTGAAGCCATGAATTATGCTGTTGAAATTAGTATACAATATACTTTCTAATAGCCAAGTGTGCCTGATCTCCTATAGCATATGAAAGGACATCTTAAGAAAATCATATATTTTCTTCAGATAATCAAAGACCTAGTCTGACAAGGAAAATAGATCTTTCAAGGATATATCTTTCCTGCCATTTAACATGCTGCCCCAGTAGCAGGACTAAAATCCTTGTCATCTTCTTCTTTAAAGAAAAGAAACATGATCAAACTGTTAAAATGATGTATTTTATGAATAATACAGTGCTCAAGGGCTTCAATCTACATTATATACTACATAACCATAATTTGTAATGTTTACTTAAACAGTGGTTCTCAACAAAACACTTAGAATCATTTAGCATCTTGTCCCTGAGCAGTTTGCATTAGAAATCTGGACTGCTTAATTTCATTGTGCTAAAGGCATTAACACAAGAGAGAAAAAAAATAGTAATCTTGAATTGAAATAAGAGAAAAAAGTCTCTTCAATACAATTTCAAAAGCATATTCTGTATGAAGTTATCACACCATATAGGATTAAATTCTCCCTTGACTGTCCAAAACTAAACAATAACATCGTTATACACATTAGGAAAACTCCAACCTGGGACAGGTCCTTTAATGTTTTTTGTCTCCCCATAATACAGTCTGTGAATTGTCGTACCATTTAAAATTAATTAAGTGATACTAAACCTACTTTTAGGTTGTTTCATCAATACAGTCTAAAGGGATATAAAGTAAGGAGCTTTTCTTTGGCTGGAATCCAGATACTAATGGTGTTAAAATGCATTTAAATCAGTAGATAGGTCAAGTAGACAAACAAATTTCAAAGGACGTTTAAATAAATACTCTGTTTAATGTTGCTTTGGAACCTGCATGTTTTAGTTGTCTAGCCTCAAAATACTAGCTAGTTAAGAAATATTAAAACAGTGGTACTATTTAGTTTAAAAAGGAACAAAAATAACATAGAGGTTATATGCAGAGCAATACATTTTATAAAAATATATTAGGTATCATGCATATTCTTCCACATCCCTTTGAAAATATGCAAAGGGTTTTTAAAGACATAAATCAAAAATTATCAAAGTAAAGCTATATTAAATTAAACTTATTAATAGGATGGTGGAACTCACTGGCAAAAACTATCATTAAGCTAGAAATGTATTAAACTTGAGAAAAGCTTTTCTAAATAAATGCAGCTCTCCAAGACACAACAAAGAAAACTGGGAAGAGCGAGGAGGGGGGGGGAGAAAGAAAAAGATATGAGCTCCATTGTTTCATAATTTAAACTAGTAACAGTTAGCAGAAACTCTTCTAATGATCAGGATGTTTCATAATTTTCCAACTCATTTTTTTTAATAGATTCAGAGACTAGTTGGTAACATCATTCTGTTAGAGGTATATTCTAATCAATAGTAATTGAAATGACTTGGATAGCTGGAGTAATGTGATCCCATGGAACACGCCTTATTAGAGTTGATAAAAAAATAGAATTTCTGCTCATCATAAATCCTTATGTTTTGACAGCTCTTTTAATCTCGAAATGAAATGAAAGGTCAAAATATTCAAATCCTATGAAGAACAAAAATTTTCACAGTAATTTAATTTGAAATCACTGAACAGTTTTTGTTTTGAAGTAGTGTTAACCTATCTGTTGCCTTGAATACACTGCTTTTTAGAAGTTTCTTTCCATTAAAACTGTGACACATCAGCCACAGCAACACATGGCTTCATTGCGACTCACAGTAAATTAAATCTAACTAGGAAATACACTCAGTTTTTGTAAGAGAAATGAGGGGAACATTTCTAAGAATTACAGAAGACCTGTAGAATAATGTGTCTAACATAAAACTGGATGGCATTGGGTGGGTTCTTACAAGAACACTCTTCCTGTCCATTTCTTATTTTACCTCAAATTTACCTGTGGCTTTTATTAAAAAATAAACTTGAGCTTTTATTACAGAATAAGCAAATCTGACAAACCATGTTGGCTATGCTATGACTTAAGTCTTTGGGTGTCTTTTGTTATTTATTTTTTTAGAGGTTTATCCAAGGAGAGTCCTG
>NW_010294675.1:5921-16565 GCF_000700745.2 Antrostomus carolinensis
CTACAATTAACATTTGCTTTAAAAGTAAACATAAACATACCAAAATAGTGTAGCCACGGTTTACATATATACGTTTTCTAACACTGTGATGCTGCTATATAGGAAAAAGCATTTTTTAACAAAGCTAACCATAAATATTTAAATGATACGTTATAACAAGGGCGTAAACAGAGAACTGTGGGACGTTATACAAACAGCATAAAGGAAAATACATTCAGCTAAGATGCCTGCTGGAACCAGACCAAGTCTTGTTCTTAAAAATTAAGGGAATACATTGGATGCAGATGAGATCCCATCTTTCCATTTTGGTAGGAAGTGAGGCAAATAAAACACCAACAAGGATTAAGGAAAGAATGGGAAGAATAAGGCACACATTCTGCTTCTGGATTCCCCTATCAATCAACTCTTGAGCCTGATCACCTCAATCCCGATGGCTATTACTATTGAGGAGCATAGAACTAATGATAAGGCATGTGTTCCAAGAGCAGTGAATTGTTTAAGTGTCTGGACTCTAATGGCAAATCAAATGACCATTTTCACAGCTGTATAAAGATTTGAAATATTGCTACCCGGGGGGAGGGGAAAAAAAAAAAAAAAAAAAAAGTCAGGCAATAGAATTTAAAAATACAGTGGAAAGCAATAACATTATTAATATTTTAAGTCTTTTCATCAGCAATATTATGTCACATTTATGAAATCCATTTAATTTTTTTCATGCCATGGTGTTTAAAGATGTTAAGTGTCATTATTCCCAGTTTATTGATAGCTGAGACATGGTGCAATAAAATAACTCATCTACAGTTTCCACTTGGCCATAGGTTAGTCTTCAAATAAAATATATGGTTTCTAATACACAATTCCCTGTTCAATCATTTGGGCCATAAAATTGAAGATACTACAGTGGTCATTATTGTGACCTCTGATCCCTTTCTGTGCTATTAGTAATTTAAAAATAGTCTTGTAATAAGAACAGTGTAGGAAGAGAAGAACCGTTGACCCAGAAGGTTATAAGCTACTCTCAGCAAAGACTGCCTTTTGTCTGGATATTTATATGCTAGTTATCTGTACAAGTTTCTGGGAACTATCACATTCTGTCACACTTGCAAGTTATTATAAGGTTGAGAATCATCAGCTGACAATCCCAGCTAGTGATACGAAGTTGAACAATTTATTCTAAGTTTGTTCAGGAATATACACATCTGTATGGAACCTGATTCTCAGGAGTAAGTGACAAGTGAGAACTGTAAATGTGCCCAGAATTAATTTCTATTTCATTACTGAAATATTCTACTGGTCTAAATTATTCTGTAACTGCATTTGATCATGCAGCTCGCAGACCAAGGTTCATTTACGCTAAGGTTAGTACAGCTACAACTTAAATTGCTTAACAGTTGGCAACATCAAAATTCATTCTCTTTCCTTTGTTAAACATTTCTATTTTAAGTAGTTGAAACTTGATAGAGAGAAAAGAAAAATCAGAAGTCCAGCCTGGATGGAATACCCTTAATTACTTCCCAGGATTACAGCACAACATCCTGAATGGAAACCAGAGCTAAACACCAGATCCCTTGACAGTGTGGATAAAAAAGGAACTTTAACTATCCAGTCCGTAAGTAGTGTTGGGATGTTTCTCTTGTGGGAAAGGGAGGTGTTTTGTTTTGTTTTGTTTTGTTTTGTTTTGTTTTGTTTTGTTTTGTTTTTAAAAAAAGGAAAGAGGTAGAAAAGTGTGAAAGAAAAGAAGTCATAAAGAAGGAATTAGCACCAGAGAGGTAGGCTTGCTGTCATTGGAAGAATAGATAGTCATCCCTGATGAGGGATGATTGCCTGATGGAAAGCAGACAATTGCTGTTGTTGACTGAAATTACCTTCTCCTCCAAAGTTGCAGTATCTCTCCTACAGCTCCTCCCTCTGAGGCAGTAACAGCAGACCTGGCTTTACATTATGCCAACAAAACACAGAATAGTACCATAACTACTTTATTCCCAACAGCAATCTTCTCCCTTAGGAAATAAGCAGCTCTGCCTGTGGCTAAAACCAGCAGTGCTTTCTGGGAACTGCTCAGACCCTTCAGCTCCTGTGGAAGACTCATTTAAGGAAATGGTTTAAAATTCTCTATGGAAAGCCTGACTGAGGGGCACGTGCCACACTGGAGTAGCCCCATGGCTACTGGAATGACTTCTATGATTTCCTATGTGAGTTGGGTTTTTTGTTTGCTTGTTTGGTTGGTTGGTTTTAATGTTAATCACTTCAATCCTATACCAGCGGAGAGGGGAACCAAAAAAAACCCAACCCAAAACCCCAAAAAACAACCAAAAACCCAATAAAACCCACACCCAAAGACATACACTTACCTCCACGCAACATTAAAGGAGTATTAATGGAAAACTACTTCATGACAATTCTGTTCATAATCAGGTGTAACATGAGGGCTGAGAATTTGACATTTTAAGGACAAACTAAGGCTGTAATGAGTCTAACTTAACCCCTTTTGAAGGTAACAAAAAACACACCGGACAAAAGGATGCATGTCAAAGCATGAAAAGGAATCATCAATACCATTTGGCTGCAATTCAATGGGAGACAGTCAGCTCTGCAGAAAAGTTTCAAAAGACCTAAAAAACTATTTAACCTATCACCTGAATCAGTAATATTGGATGGGACAAAGGTGACTTTCAGCTAGCTGAATATCATTGTGAAGATCACTGTGAAGACATAGACTTAAGCCATAGTCTTCTCTACATGAATGGATTCTACTGAATACTTTTCACCAGTCACATTTCTGCTCACTCAACAACTACATCATTGTTGTCTGACACAGAACACAGCACAAAACACACCTCATCTCTATACTGTGGTGAAGCCAGGAAGTGTTAATGGTGGCACTCAGGTCACCTAACTTTAGATATCAAATATGTAGCCTTCTAACTGTCAGCTAGCTACTGAGTTTGCTTTGTATATCAATGCCCCTTGTATAAAAATCGTATATATATCTCAATATAAATTAATAAACATGTTAAAAAATATAAAATTTATTGTCCCCCAAGAAAATAAGCATCTTCTAAAGGATACATCCACTTTATTTTAGAGTCTATAATGAGGTGAGATGACCCAATTTTCAAACTGGCCCTTTTTCTTACTGTTGACTGTAAAGCCTAACTAAAGTGACCAATTTAGATTTAACTACCTAATTTTTAATATTATAAGTATTATCAATGACATCACAGATAGTTTCTTGATTGTTCTCCCTACTCTCCCTTAAAGTGTTTTGACTTTCTAAACATTGAGTGTAAAGGGAGAGGTAATGGTGTTTTCATGTGTTTATGGAGAATATCAGACATGCAAAGCATCAATGACAGTTAACATATTTCTGTAAGTTACTGTAAGTGTCAGAACAAACTTCAAATACATTTCAAGAAAGATTCATTGTTATGCTGCTGACTGTCCAAGGTGTAAAAATTGTTTAGAATCATTTATGGCAAATTCACAAAATAACACTTTTTTGTATCTCTTAAAGGTTTAAATTACAATGTTAGTGAAGATGAACTTCCCCCTTATTCCTAGGAAGGCCAAATTTTTTTACCAAGAAGTGTAACAGGAACTGTTTTGCCCAACAGGTCTTGAAAAGCTGGGTTTCTTATCACCGTAAAGTTTTGAACAGTTAAGGTAACTTAAATCTAAAGGGATTTGATGTGGACCTAGTATACTAAATGGTATTAGCCTGAGGGCACCATGAAAAATGGGATGAAAAATGGTCTGTATGCATTTGTAAATATGTCAAATTTAAATATTCATAACTTTAAATATTGTTTCTTTGGAGGCTTTGCTGTCTGTCCTTTCTTGATGAGTGTTATAGGCTTGCTAAATTTGATGTTTCCAGTATCAGCCATTTGGAGTTAGTCAAGCACAATAATCCCAAATGGAAATATAGAAGCACCATTGTGTTTTTTCTTATATACATAATTTGGAACTACCTTAAATGATTCAACTCAGGCTTTTCAGACAAAGAAACACCACTGGCCCTACACTGTGCCTAGGAGACTCAAGACTATAGGGCACATGTTAGAAAAGTTGTGTACATATTACATTACAAAATAAATATGTGAGACAACTACTTTGATTGCATTACTGAATCACAAATTCATGGATGCTACACTATTTCATACACTTGTACCTAGGTTTAGTTATTATCAAACTAATTGAAGTTATTGGGATATTTGAAGGAATATAGGCCCAGGCATGACTAACAAGATATTGAAGAAGAAAGGAAATAACTTGAAAACAAAAGTTGGACATTTTAATATAATTTTCCAAGAGCTGGATTTCAGATAAGAAAGAGATTCATACATCAAAAACATTCAAAATATGTTTTGTTTAAAAAAAAAAAAAGATATTTCCAAAAACATACTGGTTGTATTTAGATGTTTGATTCTACAGAAGTGTGTTATAAGTAAACTTATTCACAATATTAAGAGAAGATATTAATACACAGATATTTAATTAGGAAAGAAGCAGAATGCCTATAGAACATAATAATTCAGGGATGTAAAAATTATTTTAAAAAATCAGGAAAAAGAAAGAAAAAAAGATGACGTTCAAGAAAATAGAAGAAAGCATACTGTAACACTACTCAGGCTTCAGGTTTGGTAATGAGTAGATAGCAGTAAAGAAATCTGCTTTGTCAATGCCACCAGTCTTTGAACTGAGGACAATTGCTTCTGATGGAGTGGTATAAACCTACCACTAGACTTCAAGAGCTTATAAAGTCCCAAGTATTAATATAGCAAACTACAAGCAGGGAAACTCTTTTTTATATATTTTTTATTATTTTTTTTCCCCAGATGGAAATTATCAAGAATATTTTTATGGATTCACTAATAAGGGAAAAAGACTTTTAACACTACCTAGAGCTATCATTCAGCATGTAAATCCTTGGCACTATTTTGTTCAATCCTCTGCAGGTACTATTGTTGTTTTGGGTAAGACCAGAAACAGCAATGTCTGCTGTAATTTACTAACTTCAGTGCAGCACATTATTTCCTTCAGTATCACATCAAGAATAGAGAAAGTGGTTTCTGCTTGATTCCTAAATATGTTTGTGAGAACACTTCGGTGAAATTGTCAGTAGGATTCATTTTTGATACTTTTTCTAAATCTCTATAAAGTTATGTGTGTCATACTTGAACTCTATGTGTATGTGAATATGAATCAAGAGGTTATTTCATCATGTGTCTAACTTTGGGGTTGTACATAAGAGAATGAGTAAGATATAATCACTAAGGAGCTTAATGAGGGAACAAGCTGTGAGAGATCATTATTGTAGTGACCTGCAGCATGAGGTTAGCGAGAGAGAGCAAGACAAAGAACTTTCATCCTATTTAAGTGCAGTTATAGAAGAAAGAATCAGTTTATGTATTTGCTGAATTTTTTTTTTTTTTTTTTTTTTTTTCAGTATCGCAGTGGTCTTAAGAAATCATGAGGTTTGAAAAAGATAAAGGACAATTTTGGTTGTGTTCTCCTTGTCTTTTCTTTTGTTGTTGTTTTTTTTAAAGTGTAGAAATTTTAAAGTCTAGGAAGACTGGTTCAGTCCTTGATCACTCATGATGCACAAATAAGAACATCTAACAGGAGTTCACTGTTAATTTTTTGGTGAAAGAAACACTCAGACGAGGGTGGGTTCTCTTCGACTGGGATTATAAATGTAAATGAAATGGTAGTATTGTTAAAAGTTATCACATTATCCTAAAAAGGGAAAACGAGTGTGTAATGATCTTCCGAGATTTTAGAAAATACTACCTTTAAAATCTGGGAGTTAGAGGGTCAAAGCCTGTGTATGACTCAATCATGTTTCATTTTTCTTCTACTTCTTAATTTTGCTAGGTAGACTTTACAGAATCACAGAATGGTAGGGGTTGGAAGGGATCATAGGAGATCATCCAGTCTAACCCCCTGCCAAAGCAGGTTCCCTATACCAGGTTGCACAGGAGAGCGTCCAGGAGGTTTTTGAACATCTCCAGAGATGGAGACTGCACAACCTCTCTGGGCAGCCTGTCCCAGTGCTCTGTCACCCTCACAGTCAAGAAGTTTTTCCTTAGCTTTGTCTGAAACTTTTGGTGTTCCAGTTTTTGCCCATTGCTCCTTGTCTTGTCACCAGCCACCACCAAAAAGAGCCCGGCCCCACCCATTTGGTCCCCACATTTCAGATATTTATAGACATTGATAAGATCTCCTCTCAGTCTTCTCTTCTCCAGGCTGAAGAGTCCCAGCTCTCTCAGCCTCTCCTTATACAAGAGATGCTCCAGGTCCTTCATCGTCTTTGTAGCCCTCTGCTGGACTCTGTCTAGAAGATCTCTGTCCCTCTTGAACTGAGGAGCCCAGAACTGGATGCAGTACTCCAGGTGTGGCCTCAAAAGGGCAGAGTAGAGGGGGAGGAGAACCTCCCTGGACCTGCTGGCCACGCACTTTTTAATGCACCCCAGGATGCCACTGGCCTTCTTGGCCACAAGGGCACACTGCTGGCTCATGGCCAGCCTGCTGTGCACCAGCACACCCAGGTCCTTTTCCTCAGCACTCCTCTAAAACAGGTCAGCTCCTAACCTGTACTGATGCATGCAGTTATTTCTCCCCAGGTGAAGGACTCTGCATTTGCTCTTGTTGAACCTTATGTAGTTGTGGTTGACTTGTGGTTGACTACTGTTTTTATAGAACAATTCACTTTCAGCAATTTTATAACTTTTAATAACTTGTAGACATAAAGTGCACTCACATAAGATATTCTGTTTTCTGTGAGGCTAGCATTCAGTTGTCATTTCTCAGGCATTTCCACCTGGAAAACACATAAATATTTTCTAAACATGATAGGTTTAAATCCATTCAGTTTTTCCACATAGTTCCTCAAAATTCCAAGTACTGTCAAGACTGGTGAAATAACCCAGGTGATATTTTCAAAAGCAAATATTGTATTAGCCGCCTTTTTGTCGGTTAAAAAAAAAAAAAAAAGTAGCTATTACCTAGATTGGAGAAGAAACTACCCACTATTGAACTACCCACTATTGTTGATTATCTCTCTATTACTTATTAACTTCCTACAGATGTAGTTCATGTGACGGCATTGTTCAGTCATGGTTCAAACCATACCATTAACATGTTAGAGATGCAAATACTTGTGTTTGTTTAATAAAGGCTCCATGGAAAATGTATAAATATATGCAAATATACTGGCATGCCGGTTTTCCAAATTTCTGACTTCTCTCTCTCTGCAGAAAAAAAAGACTGTTTTTAGGGTTTAGTTTGCTATCTGCAATTAAAACTTCATGTGTTGAATGAGGTGACCTCCTGAGGTAATGTTATCTCTTACAAAGATAATTTTAAGGAAGCTTCTGTCCACCCTACTCAGTTGCCTGAACTTACGCATAGAGTAAGTATTTCTGAAAGCACTCAGAGACCATCCTCCATTATTTAAAGAGGGAGTTTGTGATAAAACAGAAAAATAATTATAGGAAATTATTATGCTTGTTCTACACAAGACATCAGTTTAAACTTTCATATACAAAAAATGGTGAAAACATAAGAAAAAGGAACAAAACCCCCCACATTTTCTAATTAAAATATGTATTTGATTAGACCTGTGAAGAAATACATTTCCCATCTTTTGAAGATTTTCAAGAGAGAAAAGAATACAAAAATATACAGATAACTTGATATTAATATTTTTATCTCTAAAATCTTTTATGTTTTTCATTAAGTAGATGAGCAAATAAGCCCATTAAAAATAAAGCAATGCCAAAATAATTTAATTAAGAAATTAATGACCTATGTTCTATTTCTATTTTCTCTCTTTGACTAATTAATATATATAGCCTAGTAAGTAAAGAAGGGGAGTTAAGTTATTATCAAGTGGAATTCCTTCAGTCAGCTGAGGAATAGAGTTCATTTCAGATACAGAAGAAACAACTTCCAAACAGTGATCATGATGAGGCACAGATATTTTTGACACATGAGATTGGTGTCACAATTATTTACCTACTTGATACTGTTGATTATATACAAGTATATGTTGAATATCCAAAGGCTGTTCCTGCTAATGACTGCATGCATGACTAGAAATAAACTCAAGCTTCAAGAATGCTAAATAATTTTTTTGTTATTTACTGCTGCAGACATAAAAATGGTTTGGACTTTGGATATGAGAGTGAATTAAGTATATTATGATTTACATTCATGTACAAAAGGGCATCTTTTTCCTTTTAATGGAATCAGAAGAGCAATTGACCTGCAATGCATTAATGTGTCAGATGTGAAATGTTTGCAAGCTGGGAGTTTGACATCAGGTACTTTAAAACATTAGCAAATGTCAGGCTTCTTTCCCAGATAGTTGAAAAAATCACACAAGACTTATTTTGGTGGTATTGTTATATAATGGGTTAAATCCTAAATTGGTGATGGAATTTGAGGGCTTTGTTTGTTCTGGGATAAGGATGTGAAGAGATAAGGAGCCATCTGGAGATCTTCAACTAGGAAGCAAGAGGCTGAAGAATCTGAAAACAACCGCTGGTATATCTTGTACATCCTTGACTAGTCAATTAAGTTCTCTAAAACCTATTTAGCACATGAGCAACGACTGTTAAAGTGAATTTTGGGTTACCTATTCTCATTAGTCTGGTAAAACCACAACTCTAGAAGAGAAAAAGCCCCCTGCTCACAAAAGTCCACCCCTCACCGAGCATGTGTAGTGAATTTAAAAAGTATTGTACCTTTAAACCAATGTAAATATTGTACTAACCAGTTATGTGGAAGACAATAAGAAGGGCTTTTAAAAGTACATTAATAGCAAAAGGAAGACAAGGAATAACATTGGCCCATCACTTGATGAGCATGGTCACCTCACAAACAGGGACACAGACAAAGCAGAAACATTCAATGCCTTCTTCACCTCCTCAGCACAGAGGATGGACTCAGAAACCCCCAGAGCCCTGGGCTAGAGAACCGTGACGATGAGAATGTAAACTCCCTACCAGCCCCGAACTTGTGCTTTTTAATGTCTTTTTCAATGACTTGGATACCGGACTTGAAGGGCTGCAAATTATGTTTGCCAATGACACCAAATTGGAAGGTCCTGTGGACACTCTTGAGGATAGAGGGGCCCTGTAGAGACATCTAGGTAAACTAGAAAGCTGGGCAATCACCAACCTGATGAATTTTAATAAGGACAAATACCAGATTTTGCACCTGGGACACGGCAACCCTGGACATACACAGCCTGGGGAATGAGAGGCTGGACAGCAGCCCTGGTCGATGGCAAGTTGAACATGAGCCAACAGTGTGTCCTGGCAGCCAAGAGGGACAACCGTGTCCTGGGGTGCATCAGGCACTGCACTGCAAGCCGGTCAAAGGAGGTGATTGTCCCACTCTGCTCTGCACTGGTGTGCCCTCACCTCAAGTACTGGGTGCAGTTTTGGGCACCAAGGCATTAAAAAATATCTAAAGCTACTGGACAGTGTTCAGAAGGAAGGCCACTTAAGTGGTGAAGGTCTTAGAGGGGAAGCCGTATGAGGAGAGGCTGAAGTCACTTAGTTGGTTCAGCCTGGAGAAGAGAAGACTGAGAGGACAGCCCATTGCAGTCTAGAACTTCCTCAGAAGGGGAAAAGGAGGGGCAGATGCTGATCTCTTCTCTCTGGCAATCAATGATAGGACCAGGGGAAAGCGCAGGAAGATGTGCCAGGGCAGGTTTAGGTTGGACATTAGGAAAAGGTTCTTCACCCAGAGGGTGGTGGAGCACTTGAACAAGTTCCCCAGGGAGGTGGTCATGGCACCAAGCTTTACAACGTTCAAGAAGCATTTGGACAACACCCTCAGACACATGGTCTGAATTTTGGGATTGTCCTATGCTAGCACAAGATTTGGATTCGATGTACCTTGTGGGTCCCTTCCAACTCACAACATTCTATGATTCTGAGATTATGATAGCTGTTAACAGTAGGCATTACTAGCTGTTTGGAACTGTGTAACTATGGACTCTGATTATAGGTATGCTAGCTCTGTGGAAAACCACCTAGCACCTAGATTTGTGCAACTTTGTAATAAATCAACATCTTGATAAAGTGTGTTGATTGGTGTGTGACACACCAGGTAACTAATCTGTTTGTGTTGGATAACAGTATTATAGAAGGGAAGTTAATAGGTTTTAACATAATGCATAGATAGTGTATAAAAGATGGATAGAATTTGTAAATGGCTATGTAAATAGACAGTGAAATTGTAAAAATTATCAAGTTCAAGGATCTTAGAGGATATATTTTAGGGAGAAGAGAAACTATTTTCCTGTAATGACCTGGTTTTCTTTTTCCTTGTTTCTCCTAAGCCAAAAGGAAAATAAAACAAATATTTAGATTGTGCTTGTTAAAAATGCAAGTGAAATAATATTAATAGAATACCACAAACTTACAGTTTGTCAGTTCTACTGTTTCAGTGTTTAGTATTTCCTACAACAACTCTTAAATAATAATTTCAAAGTGCACAGTCGATGAAGGAACAGATATTTAACTGTCCTATCCCCACCTTTCAGTCTACAGTTTGCTGGATATAGACTGTTAATATAATGTTAACCCAAATTATCCACAGAGGATCCTGAATGATACGCTAGGGAAA
>NW_010294676.1:0-26207 GCF_000700745.2 Antrostomus carolinensis
GAATGGGGTGTCTGGGTGAGGAGCGCGACTCATTTTCCGCCCCCCCTGTTGCCATGGACGTGCTGCCGCTGGGCAGGCCGGCGTTCTCGGGTGCCAGGGTGCACCTCCGTGTCCACTAGTAGGGGTGAGGAGAGAATAAAAAACCCAAACTTGTTTTTACTTAAAGCTTACTCTCTGAAGTTAGAAGAAGGGCTTTCTGCTGTGACTTCTGGATTGAAGGTGGGGGGGTTGGATTTGTAAAGCACTTGAAAAAGACCATGATAAGTGAAGCATGTCTCCTGTGCTGAATTATGCTTTGAAAAACAGGCGAGGTGCAATTTGCTTGTTATTTCCTTCCACATCTGCTCTGGAAGAGACGTGGTAACTAGATGATTGCTGGTGGTGTACATACCATTGTAGTTTGTGAACACCTGTTAATGAAAAGTATTTAATGCAAAAACCTGAAATGCTTACTTAACATCTTCTTTAGCATGTTAACTTAACATGTTCTTTAGAAGAAACATCTGTTAGACTGAACTCTTAATTTTTACTTACAGCTTTCAAATATGTTTTATTGGTAATACCTTAGAACACTTAAATATTTTTATTATAGTGCCCTTCATTCCCAGAAACTAAAAAGAGAGTTACTTGTGGTCTGTTTTCTAGTTCTTGTTTCTAGTTCCAGAAAAGTGTTTGAGATAAATCTCTATATTCCTTTTACACACTGTAGCATATTGTGTCTTTGTTACCTACTTGTTCACTATTTTTGGTGGTTTTGTTTGTGGTTTTTTTCTGGCTTTGAGAACCTTTTTATAAATATGTTCCTTGAATAATAGTGATACATAGATTATACATCTCAACCCTTTTTAAAAAAAATCTTTTCCTTCAGGACTTACTGCTATGGAGAAAAAGCTGGCTGAATACAAGTGTAATACAAATGAAGCAATTCAGCTGAAACTAGGTAATGTTACTTTTTAAATATTGTGCATTTGTTACTGGAATATTTGAGGACCTTCTTAAGAAACTTCCTTGTACTTAAATCCACCCAGGTTTTAATATGTTCTTATTAATGTAAATATGCAAACACAAGAATAGAAATACATAGTCTAGTACCTCTGATTAAGCTACAGCTATAGAAGTTCAGTTCTGTCTGTGCCTCATAATGTCATCACCAATTTATCAGCATCTTACCAGAGTGCATTGGAATTATATCTTGTCTTATTTTCTCAGAGTATTCATTATGTTCTTATAGTTCCCCTTTTCTTCTCAAATCTTTATGCTGTGGTACAGTCCTAAGTATTTGTCTTCTTCATGGTGACCATAGGAACAGAACTCATTTCTTTAGGGTTGCAAATATCTAATTATACATTTTTTTAACACCTTTATACCTTTCTCTTTCTTCTTTTTTTGGGAGGGGAGGGAGGGGGCAAGAAAGAAGACTGAAAAGTGTTGTTGGGGTTCTTGCTGCCCTTCCCCTCCAACATCTGGATTATGTGAGACATTTTTAATGAAAATTGTTTAAAAACTGAATAGAAAAAATGCTACTCTCCTGAGAACCATTTATTGCTCTCTATCACCAACTTTCTTACCGGGACACGCAGAATACAGACAGAATTACTGAACTCTTGGTGGACTTGCTAATACCTCAGACTTACATGGGGCAGTAATAACTTGAAGAATAAGGCATACCTGTCTAATTTTTAACCTTTCTGGCCATAATCTTTCAGCAATTTATTTCCTTGAGTAGTACAAATATATTAACTTAATAAGAAAATAAAAGTAGTGAAGCTGTTAAGCCGTTTTCAGAACTACTACTAACAATCTGTTCTCTATAGTTTATTGCACAATTACTATTGGCTTGTGAGCCAAAACGTCGTCATAACCAAAATATTTAAATCTTTAAGCCACTGTAATTGTGAAGTATTTCTCTTCCTCTTAAATATTATTTCAAATAATGGTTTTAGGTCTATATCTAATGTTTTATTTTTTCTCTTCCACCTTTTGAAAATCAAAGGAAAGAATGAGAGATAATGACATCTGAGTGGATTTTGTCTAGAAATCTGAGAAGCTAATATATAAGGTTTCAGGGAGACTGATAGAGAGTTTTTAATTAAGGTACCTGTTGCCCATCTCAGCTAATATTTTTAACTTCCTTTTTTCTCTCAGAGAGTGTAGATGTTCCACATACAAATTATATTAAGAGAAAAATATGAGAAGCTACAAAGTAGTACCATTTTTTTAAAAAGCATATATTTCCCATGTGCATATAAAAGCAGTCACACATGATCCTTTTCAAGTCCTAATTTCTACCATGGTGACAGTTCAGAATTGCTCCTGGTTTTTGTTTTGTTTCTTGTTTTGTTTTTTAACACTGCTACTTTGCCTCAAATCTGTTGCTTTCTGAATCAAACCTGTGAAGATAAGAGCCACCGTTCTCTTTTGCTTTTGAGAGGGCCAAACTTTTATCTTTTTCCTAGGACACTCTTCATTCACTTTTTTCTCTTTGAATAATTCCTCCTACTATTGTCAGAGAAAACTTTTTTCTTAATCTCTGCTTTTACTGGAGTAAAGCAGCAATAAAGCTGTAGTTCAATATTCCACTTGCTTTAAAAAAAGCTTTAATAGCAGTATTAACTCCTACAATATTGCATGCTCATGCTAATGCAATATTAACTCATTCAACATTAAAAATGGGTAGCTTGAGCTACTTGTGCTTTGTTAATGTGGTTGAGCTATCACTTTAATGCCTAAGTCAAGAGTTATATCCCTTCCAATTGTAAGTAATTTTTTTGAACTGTAAATACACAGAGGATGTTTGGGAGTCAGGTTTCTCGGTCTTCTAAAATTTTTCCTAGAAAATTCCACTTTAATATCTTAATTCCATTCACTAATCATAAATCATATCTTTTGATGGAAGAACTCCTGTCACAATTGCTGTGGAGCAACTGCTGTAACTCCATAAGCATGAATAAAATGCTTGTTTGGTAGGGTCCTGGGTTTGACTAGATGCTATTATAGCAAATATTTTTATATTACCAGAAAAGACCTTGTTTAATGCTATGCTTTGAGGAAAAGTAGAGTTGGGGGGGGGGGCAGGGGGACAGAGAGGAAATCACTAATTATTTTTGTAACCTTGGTACAAGTACCACTATAGTATTTGTGCAGCTGTTTGTATGTATCTGTGCTGAATTCTCCAAAACTTTGGTGTGAGCATAAATGCACGTTTCTTTCTGTTCATCATGCCCTGAAAACCCCCTACAGTCACGTGTTCTCACCTGCATGTAGGAGAAGAATGGCAGAATGAGAAGGCACCATTGTTTACATGGTTGATCTGGCTTACTGTGGGAACGTCCAGCTAGGCAGTGTACTCAGTGTTCAAGATGGAAGTTAAAGGCAAAAGCACTCAGGAGATATGTACATGAAATATATACACGTATACATATCGTGCCAATTTCTCAGTTTTATTCTGCTTAATGATTTGATCTCCTCAGGTAAATAACATGCATCTAATTATACAAGATATCTTTATTTCATTTGTGTGCCAGCCTAACATGGGTTCATAAGTAAAGTTGTCTGATTCAGTGATGGAAGAATGTGTGAACAACTTCCAGCAGGGCATCTGTGGATAAACAGACTGAAGCTAATGACTTAGTCATGCTCTTCTGTTTTTTTCCTTTTTTCTTCTTCTTCTCAGTTCGCTTTCCTGAGGATTTGGAGGATGACAACACAACATTTAATCCAGAGTATAGCCATCAAGTGTTTGGAGACGAGTAAGTTAAAGTATCCAGAGTCAAATTAATAGGTCTGGATTGTTAGAAAACAAGAAAGCATGCTATGCCAAGCTGTTTTAAATGACGCAGCAGTGCTTTAGTTTTATGACTGTATAGTTAAACAGTGCACTTGGTGCCTAGCTTGCAGAATTTGAGCCCATAGTCTGTTTATGTGCTATTTGTAAGGTAGATTAGCAGAGAAGGAAATAACTGATTTTACAGTCAGAATTACTTGTTTAAGTGGGTATTTTGTTCATGGCACTTTTCTAAGGTTAAGCAAGAATTATCAATTCTTGCTAATAGCTTCCACAGTAATGTGTACCAATATCTAGCAACAGTATATCAATGTATTTTTTACTATTACATGGAATTTTTAGTGACTAAAGCATAGAAGTCAAGTATTAACTTAAACTGATGTTGTTGGCTGTTCTAGATCATTGAATGTAACTATTGAATTGGGGTGTTTATTTTCTCCAATGTGTATGTTTGTAACCAGTTAGACATGCAGGGAATACAGAAACTATAGAAAAGTAATGTTTCTTTTTTTTCCAAGTTTGATGACTTTCATTAATATTGTAGGGAAGTTAGCCACTATGTCCCTAGTGCTAAAGTGTCATTTAATATTTTCAGTAGAGTGATATTCAACAATCTGGCCATAGTTTAAAAAACAAACAAAACCACACTAAGGAGAATTCACATGTACGTATCTGTGGACTTCTTGAAGTAGTTAAGTTTCATAATTTCCAATTAATTTAGAAAGCATTCTAAGTAGGATGAACTACCTATATTAATTATAACAAAATTAGTTACACTATTACACATCTATTGCAGCCAGCATTGACTATTACACATCTACTGCAGCTATCATTGACAATACTTACACTTTTAGTAATGGGAGACCTCTCCAATCTGTCAGTATAACTAACAAGCAGATTCTTGTTCTGGCAATTATACTTCAAATGGTAATTTATAAGTGTGCTACCATAAAATAATAAAAAAAACAACAGTAAAAATAAAAAAAAAATCAGTAAAAAAAAATTCACTATGCATTAGAATAACAAAAAAGGAAGCTGTTTCTTTGTGAATATTACCATTTTCTACAGTTCAGGTTTTTGCCTGAAAAGAAGTTCTCTATGCTTCACGACAGTATAGCGTTCATGTTCAGGCAACTCATATTTTCAAAGTGTGAAAAAGGCTTTTGTATTCTATACCTTTTTTTTTTTTTTGCATTTACTCAGTTCTAGTTAGATTGGATAACTATATAGAAACTGTCCACACAAAAACACACTGAAACACACTGCAAGGTAAGTTTCAATAAATGCTATTGATCAATTAATATAAATATTAACGAGTTTACAATACTGAAAAACATAAATGCCGTATTAACTGTGTCAGCTATTCTTTCTTGAGCTGTCACATTAAGAGCACAGACACTGAGTTGAGGTACACATTCTTTTTCTCCACTAGAGGAGCAAAATAACTAGTAAAAATAGTGTAAGGTATTTTCTCTGTCTAGATAGTGCATGTCCAGTTTGATTCCCTGTTCCTATTAGGAAGCTTCATATACCTCACTGGGAAAGATGGAAAGATTATGTAAACTTTAAAGTGCATTACACAAAAGCTGTGTGATGTGAATTTTTTTGCTGTGTATAGAGTTCCTGATGGTTCTTTTCTCGTTCCTCAGTGAAGTTGCTTTCGGCTACAAGGGACTGAAGATCCTCTTGTACTACATTGCTGGTAACCTGTCAACGCGCTTCCGCATCGAATATACATCTAAAGTTAATGAAAAGTTTGACTGTGTGGAGGTAAGGACAGAAACAGACCTGCACTTAAAATATTATTGAGAATGTTTAGTTGGGATATGGACAAGAATTCCAGGCTTAGTAATCCCCTACCCAAACATGATTTATGTTAAAAGTAAACAAACAAACAACAGCTTCCTTTATTGCTAGGCTGAAAAAAAGCTTTGAACTTCATCTATAATTTTTCCCATTGTTCCTTCTTAGACTGCAGTACCATCAAAATCGTGTCAAACAGTACAGTCAGACATGAGGTGCTAATACAAAAACTAGTTCCACAAAAAACCCACAACACCTTAGTCTATAATTTTCATGTTAACTGTCTCCAGGAGGAGGACTAGCATTGGTGTTTTTTATATTGAAGAGAATTCTGTAAGAAGGAGGTTTATGTAGACACTTCATGAGGTAGGATACTTGACTGTGGCTCTTTAAATGACAAATGTGGAGAACAAGGAAGGCAGAAACAAGATTAGAAACTTCTGGTTGGGTATCGTGTACTTTACATCTCACTAAAGGAATACAACAATACAGTTACCTGCAGGATGTTTTGTTTGGGTTTAGGATTTTTGGGGTGCTTTTTAGAGATTTTTTTACTCTTTTTCTCTTTGCCTCAGGTTTTCCAAGCTTATAGAACACTTGTAGAAAAGTTGTTTTGTTTGTTTGGTTTTTCTCCTGCCTCTCTGCTCTCAGAATATTTTTGAGATAACCCCACAAAAGCTAAGCTAATCAGTCTTTCAGCCAACTGAAGAAAGATATATGGAACTTAGAAATAGCATTAAAATATTTTCTTAACAACATTTTTAACCGTTAAATACTTGTATAAGTGACTATAAAGTTACTTAGAAAAATTCAGTTTTTCAGAGTATTCTTTGATGCATTAAGAAAACTTAGTATCATCTGAGTTTTACTTAGTTATAAGGAAGAAAAAATTGAGTTAATTTCTTTCCAAAAGAGCTATTGATATGATTATTGATGAATGTTCATAGTACTCTGTAGTGTGAAATGGCTGTGTATTTGCACTTACTTCACATTACACTGCCTGAGAAAAGCTTTTTTATTTTAAAAAACGTAAACATCTTTATGACTTCAAGCTATATTTTAGGTTCCTAATTTCAAATTCATCAGGGTTTCTTTAAATGTTTTCGAGGAAAAGGCCTATTGTAAAGGAAAAAAAAACATTGGAATTACTTTGTTAAATGAATTTGAAAGATTTGCCCTTCCTTGTTCTGAAGTTGTATTAGAATATACTTAGTTCAACAGATGAAGTGCCTGGACATGTCTGAAATACTTTTGAGGCTAGAGCAACATATCTTAGGAGTGAAAGGTCATGCTCTTCAGTCTTCAGAAGGTTTTAGAAATAAGGAAAAAAGGAAAGCCTGTTTGCAAAGTAGTAATCATATTAAAAATCAAACAGTCTAATCTTTCACCAATATAATTTCAAAATCATGTCACAGCAGGAAACCACAGCATAGCACCTTTGTACTCGCTATTTTATGTACAAATGGCAAATCCACTGTACTTTTCTCTAGGTATGAGCAAGGTAAACAAGGTTTGTCTTGCCCTAAGCACACTCTGATTGCTAAGAATCCTTGATTCTTTCAAGCCCTGTTTCTTATACCAAATTATTCCTCCAATTGCTTCATATATTAACCTGGGGACAAAAAAGAGGATCTCTTCAAGTGAGGCTTCTGTGTGCTTTCCAGGGTATTCAGAGGCTTTGACTGAATTGGAAGAGTGTGGTAGCTTACCCTATGCTTTCCTTGGTATTATTAACACTGTACATCCAAATAGGCTGCTCATATGGCTATATCTAAACCTAAGTAGGAAAAAAGACATGGTGGTCATCAATCTTGATGTACATTTATATTTGCCATTAGTTTAACCACCTTAAGATACTAATGCATTTGCAGAGACTAAAACATAAGCTGTCATTACAGCAAGATGTTACTTTAAATGCATATTAACATTTATTTTTAAGTTAACTGGTTGCTGGTCTCAGCTCATTTAGGATAATCATACTAAGATGTGGACTATCTGCCATACACGACAGGTAATCCTTTTGCTGTGAATAGATGGTGTTTAGGAAGGCAGTTTCGGCCTTTCATATAACTGGTTACAAGTGAGAAGTTTGTTTTAATGCTCTGCAAAGTTACTCACAGCTTAGGATTCTGTATCTCAGAACTCCAGTCATATTTGTGCGTCTTAATATCGTCTCCCTAAAGATGGATCTAAACCATGTTAGTGGGGAAGGCTCAGCAAAATACGATCGTGTTTTTAACAGAAGTCAGCACTTCATTTAATGCAAATAGACAGAATTTATCCCTTGGGTGGAGTTGATTCTTTCAAATATCTGAAGAGAGGCTGCTTCTAATGTAAATATTAATAGCACTGTCCTCTGAATTGCTTGCTGCTTTGAGATTTGCAGCTGTTCAACTATCTTCCTTTTCATCTGCATTTTATGATGCAGTGGGGGAAAGTATTTCACTAGCCTCTGAAACAATCTTTGCTATAAATGTATTTATCTTGCCTTACAGCTGGTCTCATACATTTGCTTTATACAAAAGTTAATTTTAAAGTGTAATTTTAATATTGGGCATCTTTTTTTTTTATAAGTAATACTACTGATCCTTCCATTGCTCCCCACTGGAATTAATACATATCATAGAATCATAGGGTACGAGGTTGGAAGGGACCACAAGGATCATGTGATCCAACCTCTCATGGAAAAAGCATGGTCTAGACAAGATGGCCCAGCACCCTGTCCAGATGGATCTTAAAGGGTCCAATATTGGAGAATCCACCACTTCCCTTGGGAGATTATTCCAATGGCTGATTATTCTCATTGTGAAAAATTTTCCTCTTGCATCCAATTGGAGTCTCCCCAGGAATAACCTGTACCCATGAACCCTTCTCTTTTCCATGTGACTCCTTGTTAAAAAGGGAATTATTAGAGAAATTCAGCTTTCAAATATGTTTCTAAAGGTTTTTTTTTAATTTAGTCACTTTGAAGCAGCATCTACATGGTATACAAATTTCATAACTGCCTGTTAGTACAAGAATAATCTCTAAATAAAAATTATTCAGAGTCAAATGCAGTGTACAAAGAGACACTGCCCACTTAAGTAGCCCTACTACAAATCAAGTTGGGTTACAAGCATATACCAAATTCCCTGTCATCACCTCACGTGATTCTGATTACAAAGGTAATGTATTACAAGCAGTACTTCCATGAACCATAAACTCAACTGCTCTTGGCTGGCTTCATTCAGGTTTTTGTACACTTAATTGTAAGTGGCTTTAACACTGCTGCAGTAGTCAACTGGATTGTTTTTCTGTACAGAAACTTGTGTGTCATTGTGTGCATCCATGCCAGTTGGTAAGATATGAGTGCCTTGCTCTGATAAAAGAAATTAACCTCTCACCAATATCAAAGAAATACTCAAGGGAAAGGCAGTAAACAAGTTTTGATAACTTCTTGGATTGTAAGCACCTCAGAGAGAAGTGTTTGGAAAGTGCCTGCTATGTCAGTGATGTTTCCCTTAAAAAGTACAAGTATTAATGAAACAAATTATTTGTGTGCTGTTGATGCGTCAAGATTCCAGTATTCCAGGACTTGGTAACTGAAAATTGGATCACTTATGCCACTGCTCAAACTGAGGATTCTGGGATTTCCTCTGTAAGAAAGGGAGATCTTTTTAACCCTAAAAAGACACTGAATAATACAGTTTCTTTTCTTAAATTATGTCAGGCACCATTTCAAAGGGAGAGAAATTTTAGCAGGCAGTAGATGAAAATATGTTGTAGTCATATAAAACTAAGAATTATTATCTACTGCTTTATCTGTTAAGCCTCTGTTCTTGTGATTTAATTCTTTCTATTTTATGGAAAACAAGATTTTTCTGTGGTGGCAGCCAATGATGGATGCATTATCTTACATGCTTTCAACAGGTGAAAGTTAGTCTTCCTTCTTGCCACTAATTAAGAAACTTACAAACATGACGGGAGCTAAATTACTTAAACATTATTTATCTAATACTTCATACTGCATATTCACCCTTTTTAGATATCTTCTACATAGTCTTAGTTGTTGAACTCATGCTTGGAAGTATTGTTGTAATTCTAGGTTATGTTTACATGCCTTTTTCAGATATATAAAGTCACTACACTGCAGATTCTTAGTTATGGTTTCCTACAGCTTTGTCAACAGTGCAGACTTAAGATCTGTGTAAACAATTGCAATTTGTGCGATTGCACAGTAAAAAAAAGGGGCATTTCTAAAATGTGTTCTGTACAAATACTTTTTATGTAAGTTCATTGATTCTGAAAAAACGGCTGGGTTTGTATAATGCAGTTAAATCAGTAACTCTAAAGAAAATATGTTTAACTAATATTGCTTTAAGAAGAATAGCAGAGGTTCCAATAAGTGGATCCTCTTTGTTTTGAGAATAAAATGGATGTAAAGATTGTATGCATTTTAACTGGGTTCTTACACCAAGTATTGTAGAGCTATATTTTAACTGCTTAATAGCTCTTTCTACAGATATAAATATAAATGTTGGTAGTACCAAACCATTAAGAATAAAACTTGTTTGTGCTGAACTACATCAATCTTTCTCTACACTAAAAATGTAACTGAATGATAAAGTGCTATTCATTTGCAGGTGCATTGCTTCTACTTAAGGGACTGTGGCTGAAAGGACAGGAATTAGTAGCATGTTGTATTAGCCTTTTGTAGTGTATTTTGTTCTAAGCATCTTAATTTCCCTGTTTTGAATGCTAAGTAGTAAGGGTCTTGGTTTTGAACTAATACCCATCATGCATGTAAACGGTGTGAAAGAGCTGCTTAGTAAGTTAACACAAAGTGTTCTTGTGTCAATCCTTGTGGAAATAGATACAATACAAACATTACAGCTGAACTCACGGCAAACTCCATTAAGTAAAAACCTGGATTCATTGTCCAGAGGAAAGTTTGAATTGAATGTAAGCTCATTTTGTTGAATGTAATGTCAGGCTTTTAGGGGTTGTATTGAGGAGTATGGTTTTGTTAAGTTGAGACCAATTCATTAAGTTTTATTGCCTGGTGAGAAGCAGTAATACGTTATTGTGAAACTTCATCAAATATTCATGGTTAAAAAGAAGTAGTAAATGTATTCAATCAAGTGGTCTTTTTGGGATCTGAAAAGGATTATGAAGTCTGCTCAGCTGATGGTCTCTGACTTCCACTTTGGTTATCTGAAAAGAGTAATTTTAATCTCCGAGTTTAATTTTTGTGTCAGAATATTTTGCCTTCCCTAGTATGTTAGACTGCAGGTCAGAGTTGCCGACAATATTCTTAAATTATATTTTTATTATATTATGTCAAACTTTGGTTTCAAAATGTTCTTCGATTAGAATGCAGAATGTTATCTTCTGAGTTTGTAATGGATTTTGCAGCTGATAGGCAGGCATAAGCAGGGAGACATAAGAGTGCAAGAGAGTGCTAGCAGCCACTTTGCTGTTTGGGAGCTACCATTTTTGGTCTTTGTCCCTTTTCCTCCACTTAGTTCCCTGCCACCTAATAACTCTTGTAAGCTGCTTGCTTGTTTGGGAACCCGAGTTCCACAATGCTGTGTAGCGTAGTCTTGGAGAATTGTTGGCTGGAAACTCTTAGCTTCTGAATATGCTGCACGTTCAGAATAGCTATCAACACTTAGGTTTTACTTGGAGCACTGTAGTAATCTCTAACATAAAAATGTTCATGAACTTATGCTGTAACTACGAGCTTTTTGATGCTTACAGTCTTCGGGTTGTGACCTTTCTGGATCTTGTCGGTGCAGCTCCTTTACTTGCTGGAAGGTCACTATTGAACAACAGGAATGCTTGCCTTTTATTTTTCTTTTCTTTTTTCTTTTTTTTAATTACTGTTAGGCAGTAGCATCTCTCTTATTTGTTTCTTACAGCACAATAGTGACATCAATGCTTTCTTTTTCTAATCTTCCACTGATCCTGCCTCTCTTTGTAACCTCCAGGCAGATGATGTTGAAAGTAAAATTAGAGAAATCATTCCTCCCGGTTTTTGCACAAACACAGATGACTTTGTTTCTCTGCTGGAGAAAGAGGTCAACTTCAAGCCCTTTGGAATGCTGCTACACACTTATTCTGTCCATAATGAGGAAGCTGGTGAAGATATAACATATCAAATATACAAGGTATGAAAAATAAGTTAAACTTCTGCTTTTGGGCAACCAAATTAAATTCTGTTTTCCAGTGATGCACTTTCAGTAGTGTTTCAACTATAATCCATAAATGCTATCACTTTACCAGTTTATTAATAATTATAGACATGGTTTTTTATACTAGAGAATTTAATTAGGTTTTGCATATTTTCTTCTTCTTACATCTGTGATAGGTTTCACCTGACTTCTCCTGGCTTTTTCCCTAGGCTGACATGACATGTCCAGGCTTTCGAGAATATCATGAAAGGCTTCAGACGTTCTTGATGTGGTTTATTGAAACTGCTAGCTTTATTGATGTAGATGATGAAAGATGGAACTACTTTCTAGTGTAAGTACAGTTCTAAAGCAACAGTGGACCTTATTACCTCCACAAAGCCTGCATTTTAATTGTGGCTGGCCAATTATTGGAGCAGTATAATGATATTTTTCCCAGGAAAGAAAAACCATTGTTTATGAGGCTTGAGTTTTCCTCCATTATGCTTTGGGAAAGCTTGAGAATAGAGCTGAATTAAATGCTGTTGTCCGTTAGAGCCCTGAATGTAGGCTTAAACAGTAAAATGAGCTTTGCCTGTGTTTTCTTTTACTTGCCACCTATTCATCTTTATAATAGGCAAGTGCACTGAAGTGCTGTAAAGAGGCCTGATTTATCCAAGTTGCTGCACACCAATTAAGTGAATTGTACATTCAGACCATAGCAGGTGTACCCATTGGACCCTCACAGAGTAGCTTGCTGACACTGAAAATTCAGTTGGAGAATGGAAAAGAAAATGGACACTGCATGGGAGCGCGACTGTAATTGACCTGCTTGGCTTTCTGTTTTATCTGCAGATTTGAGAAGTATAATAAGGATGGAGCTACGCTCTTTGCGACCGTAGGCTACATGACAGTCTATAATTACTATGTGTACCCAGACAAAACCCGGCCACGTGTAAGGTAATTGGCGGCGTAACTCGTGCCTTGCCTTTTATTTCAGAAGAGGGAACTGCTGAAGTTCCCAATACTTGTTTATAATGGTGTTGATTTGTTTAAAAAAATCCCCATTATTAGCTGGCTATGCACTGATTTATTTCATTGTTCCCTTCGTGAAGCAGAGGGAATCTCAAACAAGTTCTGAATATTTAGCAATTTTAAGACTCCGTTAAAAATTGTATTTTAACATGAACTTGCTACATGTACTTTAATCTAAAATGAAATACCATTTTGTTTTTAAGCCTTTACATTATAATGTTTGTAAATGCATGCATTTGAATTGAAAACACATACCTTTGTCTGTAGCCAGATGCTGATCTTGCCACCATTCCAAGGAGAAGGCCATGGTGCTCAGCTGCTTGAAACAGTTCATAGATACTACATGTCTTCTCCAACAGTACTTGATATAACAGGTTTGTGGTAAATTTTTAACTCGGTTCACCTGTTTAATAAGCAACTTGTAGCATTCACAAGTTGTTAGCCTGCAAGCTAACTTTCATGTTCATCTGTCAGAATTAAATAGCCTTTTGAAGATTTAGCTTCTGCTCAGTTCAGGATTAATAGTACCCTGGTTTGCAGAAGAACTGTGTATAATGTAGCTCCTTAAATCCTTTACTTAGAGAACAGCACACCAGGAAAATTCAATCCCTAGCATGAACGGATTACCAGCTAATTAGCCATTTGATTGTGAGATACACAGCTGAGTTTGCCAAGAGATCAAGCTTTGTAAAATTCCTTGTTCAACTTATTCCTATTAGCCAAAACTTAAAATTGAGGGGGGGGACCAAACTAAAATAACGTAATGATATTAGTGTGCAAGCCAAAATTTTAGAGACAGTAAAAATCTGTAGATAATGTGTGCTCCAGGAGTATGTATTGCTGGCTGAAGGCACCCACATTAAAGGTGTGTGTACAAATACCTAAAAATAAAATATTATTGAGGAAATGGCAGAGGGGGAAAAGAGTGTATGTGTAAAAAATGGCTACAAACATGACATCTGACCTGTGATTTCAAGTCCAATATAGGAAGAAATGCAGTTCAAACGCATGCCTTGACCCTTCAGTTCTAGGTGCTATCTCAGACCTCATCGTGGTTAGAAATAACTCTGCCATTCTAATTAAAATACAGTAGAACACTTGCTTTCATAATGCATTGCTTCAGGGTAATACTAACATAATGTAATCCACCTCATAATTTGAATCCAGTTCATAGGAACTTAAGTAAGTATAACTGTGTTTATGCAACAGGAAATCATGTGCATATTGTGTTTACTTTTTTCTTTCCTTTTAATAGTAAAATGTTTTACATAGTTTTTATAGCTGAGGATAACCAAAGTCTTAACATGGTACTGCATAAATCATATGACACGTTCATGGCTCAGTGTCTTAAACCCAGAGCTGTAGCAAACAGTAAATGTGCACTAAAATAGGTTTTAATTTATTTATGGAATAAAGCAGGAGAAAGTTTGTGATGTTCTACCTGACTCTCAAGTTATGGAAATTAAGGCTTTTACACAATTATTTATTGTCCTTTTTGAGGGGAAAATCAGGCTGAACAATTTTGGTATGGCCAGGATATCTAGTTATGTAGCCTCTAAAGTTGTGAAGTAAAGCCTTTAACCTTGCTGAAAAGATGAAATTAAGATCTACTTAACCTCATTGAAAGAGCTAATGCTTTTAAAAAAAAATAATAAAAAATGTAGTTTCACATTTACAACAAATATTTTGTTTTGTTTATAACTTGTCATCCTGACACAAGCAAAATGTATGCTGACAGTGCTTACTGTCCAGAAACTGCCTCATCTTTCTTTTAAGTAATCTGAGCGAAAAGAAATTGAATCAGCTGACTTTAGTACAGCTTCTCAGATCTCTTTTGCAGAAGTGCTGTAAGACTTGCCACATAAGATTAGGCCACTCAGGCACAAACCATTTTAACTGATACAATCATAAGCATTCTCCAGCCCAAAAAGTACATTGCCAGTTGTGCAGTGCTGCATATTCAGAGCAAAAACTTCTATCCCAGTCCTTCTTCCTAGTAACTTACTAGCTTTTGATCATCCTTAAACTGCAAATTTCAGCTATTTACAGTGGTCCTCAAAAGTAAAGAAAAACATAGCTGGGATATAAGCTGTTTAGCATTAATTTCCACATTGCTAGTCCACAGAAAAATTAGTGTTGGGAGGGAACATAACCCTGCTAGTTATTTGTAGTAAGCCTATCTAAACAATTAAGTAATAAAGAAAAAATATATTCACAATGTTGATAGTTATGCTGCCATTTTAAGCAAAATAGAAGTAACTTGAGATTGTGATCAGCTTCTGCTTAGGTCCTTCCAGCCATTCAATTTTGGATAAGCTTGTCCTTTGGGTCCTTGTACCTTTCTCTATCTTTCTTGCTAACAGACTGTAACTCATGGTCAATACACATCTTTGGCTAGTTTAGTTGTATGCAGTAGGGTAGTTTCGACAGTCTTTTTCCACTTAGTTTGTGTTCTAAAAGTTCTAGCACTCTGTCAAATGTAGAACAGATGGAGCATATGAGAAAAAGTTTATACATAGAGCAATTTTCTTTTCCCAAGGAGTTAAATTGGATTAAACTTGTATATTGTCAGTCTCTTAGAAATGCATGTATAATACTGTATAGTGCTGAGTACACAAAACATTAGAAGTTTTTCTTTCTGCAAGCTCTTTAATGTCTACTGTCAAACATCTAAAACTTTGATAGCAGTACTTACGATTAAGCACAGTTGTTGGTATACTGATGAATACTGTATCTGCTTTTCTTTTCCATAGTTCTTCATAATTACATACCAGAACTGAGGAAACAAATAATGCTGATATTAATGATGTGCTGTTTTTTCTTTCTAGCTGAAGATCCATCTGAAAACTATGTGAAGCTGAGAGACTTTGTTCTTGTAAAGCTTTGTCAAGATTTGCTTTGCTTTTCCCCAGGAAAGTTAATGCAAGGTTTCAGTCAAGAAATGGTGATGGAAGCTCAACAAAAACTGAAAATAAATAAGGTATTAAATCAGAACAATTGTAGTTGGACATATTCTTATCAAACTAGTAGAATAACAATTTAAACACAGAGGTAGAGCCACACTCTGGCTTATTTGAACAGATTTTTAGGATATATCTGGAAGAAACATAACCTAGCTTATGGTTTTAGAAAAGTGCTTTTTTACTGACTAATTATGTTGATATAATAGAATTTGACGTGGTTTCCATTTCTTTCAAGTATATTTATACAAATAGCAAGTGTTGTTTTGGGAATGCAGAACGCTAAAGTAGCAAACAACTGCTACTGAGGCAGCTCTAAACACTTGGAGAACTAAACAGTTAAATTGAACAATTACATTTGCTGGCAATCTCCTTGGTGAATGATTAAACTCATTAGTGAGTATGGTACTGAAAAGGCGGAGTTGCTTAATTAAAAGTGTATTTGAATGTGGTTTAATGAAAACTTTGAGGCTTGAGGGGTGGGGGGTTTGAAGCCATATTCAAATGTGTGCATGAAAGTGGTATGGCTTGTATAAGGAAACTACATCTGCAGCCGTCTGTCTGATATCTTAACATGAAACGATAAATATATTGGCTTTAGGTTTTTTAACAGTATCTAAATGTGTGCTAGTGTAGCAAACAAACCATCTTATTTTTGTTTTGTTGCTCAGTAAAAGAATACTTGGTCTTAAATTCTGTTTTCATACAGGTGCAGCAGTTAATAGTAATATAATAGCAACACGATTTTTTTTTTCTTCCTAGATGTGATACTAGCTGATCCTGGTTCTAAAAGCACTTCAGTTTTTCCATTTACTAATTCCTTCATTTTTTTTCCCCTAGTAACCAGAAAACTTTAAATATTTTTGTTTCATTCTCATATTTAGACCTTGCAGGGGGCCTTGTGAAGGGCAGTAGGTATATGGAGATTATTAAAATTGGCAAAGTAAATACTGTTCAGTAAAATTTTGCTTAATGTCACTATAGTTCCAGTCCTTACGTTCTTTCAAGTATTTTTGGACTCTGGCTTCTGGACTTTCTGCTGCTCATTTACAGCAGGCCCTTGAAGTACCTCTACTACAGGTAAAACATTTTCAGAGATCAGACACCGGTTGCATGAAAGAAAATGGTTTTGAAGGAAAAACAAGAATGTTATTCATTTAACCCACGGGATAGGAGTATAGGTTTGACAGGCTTTGTCCATGTCTCTGCCTGACTTCGGATAAGCTGAGGAACTACTCTAATATTTCAATATTTCTCCACTTTGAGTTCTATTGAGAGACCTCCTTATTCAGACATGGGTTTTATTCTCTTTTCTGTTCACTAGCAACACACAAGACGAGTTTATGAAATTCTACGATTGCGTGCAACAGATATGGGTGATGCAGAGCAGTCCAGAAGCTATCGGTTGGACGTTAAAAGAAGACTGATTGGCCCCTATAAGGTGTATATGACTTAAGTATCATTTAATACTTAATTCAAGGCTAATTATACTTGATTTTACTTTCATTTCCATAAATGTAGTTGATGCCAATTATGTTGCCAATCAACTACTATTAGTTATGCAGTGTTCAACTGACACGTGTACAGATGCAGTGAATGTTCATACATAGCAGTGCTGAAGATCCTGTGTTTGGCTCCTGACTGTTTCCTGCTCAGTTCCGGGAGGAAGTTACTACTGAGCTTATGTTACCTAGCTACAAGTGGCATTGTGCCCAGGTAGGCTTAAGGGGGAAACGTGTCAGTTTCTTGAAAAGGTTAAAAAATATCTTTAATAGACAAGCCAAAAATGTGAAGAGAGGTAAATACTGTAATAAGTTTATGCTGCAGGCTAGTTATAGTTTAGATTCCAGTTGTCCTTGTTAGCTATGTCTTAATGGCTCGCCAGAAGTAATCAAGCTATGTCAATGTAGAATACAGATGGAATATAAAATAGCTTCAGCAGTAAATTTAAAGCAAGTACTAAACCTAACAGGAACTAAGAAAATAACTGTATTAAGTATGCTTCTCAGGATCTTCAGTACAGTTGGTCTGTATTGCATAAACTGACACTTTGAGGTACAGATTTTTAAAAAATAATAATAATCCTAGTTGCTAATAGCATCAGTCTGAATGAAGAGTCAAAAGACCAATAATAAATCTAGGTTTATTGCTATAACTAGCATGTTAGCTACTCTCTTCAATTAAGTACTCGCTAAGCAAACCAAAACCCTGTTGGAAAAGTTTCACAAAGTATGAGTAGTACCTTGGTTAGCTTGCAAGCCTTCCTAAAGCAGCACTTAGGCTGTTATACCAAAATAGCAAAACTTTGATTGTACTCATGTTGGACTTAGCAGGACTGTTAGCAGAAATGAAAACCCAGCATTGTATTAAGTAGTTGCCTGATCTGGAGATAACCATAGAACCATAGAATGGTTTGGTTGGAAAAGACCTTTGAGATCATCAAGTCCAACCGTACCTGTCCACTGCTAAACCAGATCTCTGAGCACCTCACCTGCACACTATGTCATGCTGAGTGGCAGGACCTTAATTAAAACACTTGATCTTCTTTTTAATTAGTGTTTTATCTCATTTGCTGAATTTCACTCAGTGTCCGCTACAAATAAGGCCATGATTTTTCAGCTAACAGGCCTGTTACGTGGTTTCAATTCATTCACTCGGTACTGAAGTCCTATGGGAAAAATCCAAAATTCCATAAGCAACTTCAATTCTAGTGATTCTAGCAGTTGTTTCCACTTCAATCTTTGCATGCAATAATTGCATTAATAATAAATTGATTTTGTATTGCTAGATATGCAATATTGCTACTTTAGAATATTGCATTTTTAATTTTTCAGTTATTTCACTGAGGATTCAAAAGAATCCTTAAAGCAGCCAACACCCTTTCCCTGATTTTAAGTTTCATGTTCTGAAATATAGCCATCTTGTTTATGGTAGTTCTACCTAGTAAACAATTTACTCATGCACTTACTTTAAACAATATTTCCAATAAATTTTAGTCATTATGTTGTTTCCAAAAACTTTTCAGAACTACAATTAAATTAACTTTATATATAGTAATTTGGAGGGGAGAAGAACCGAATTTTAATAAAGAATTGGGAATATTACTGCATACTCTAATGCTGGTATCATTTTTTGAATAAAGCATTTGATAGCTTTATTTGAACAGTGTAGAATAATTCTAAATTGCCACAACCTTAATTTAGTAAAAATGCTCTTGCATCTTACAGCTATTTCCTGGCTGACAATAGCAGAAATAAAACTGTATGCAGAAAGCCCAGATGAAAAACCTGTAATGCATCTATTTCCCCTTGAAGTCTTTACATCAGCAAAGAGGCTGTTGCTAAAAATACTAATTTTTTTTATGTACATCCTGCCACTAGATTGGAAAGACTGATACAGCCAACTGTGTTGCTCTCTGTATAAGTGCTACTAATACAGGAAATAAAAGAATTTGATATCTTACTGAACAGGGCATAACTTAAGGGTAGTTCAAAGTGTGAGCAGCTTGTGAAATTGCAGTTTCACCGTGGCTTCTCCACTTCTGAAGAACTCTGCTTTTTATGCTCATTAGTGGACTGTGCTGTTAGACATGTCTCCTTGATCATTTCTTTGTTCTTCATGTCATTCTTTTTGGAAGTAAATACCACTGCTGTGCTGCTGTTCTTAATCATAATACTTTGTTTGGGTTTGCTACTTGAACAGAATATGCTTTTCTGCCCAACCCAATAACTTGCCGAAAAAGGATCCTCTTGAAACTGGCCAGGTAAAAGGCCAGTGACTGCAAGTTTCAGAATCTTGTGTGCCTGGACATGGGAAGGAAACGGATATCTGAAATGCGGAGAGTGTTTGCTTTTCTACCTGGAATCTGGAACTTAAGAGATGGCCTAATGCTGCAGTATCGGACATAATGGGCGTTTAAAAGCTGACACCTTTTTTCAGAGCTAATGTTTATAATCTTAACAGATATTCCTGATAATTAAGCAGACTTTAAATTAATTCTAGAGTAAGGAGGTTTTAGTTTTTCTGCTGACAGAAGCTTGCTCAGAAGGTACTCGTCCCTCTTTTCATTTGAGCAACTCGTATGCTTTGAGTATCTTACTCATTTTGACTAGATAGAGCTAACATGAATCTAAACTTTGAACAGGTATGCTGCCTTTGACATCCTTTCTACAAGGAAATGCTTCTTGGTTATTGGCCAGAAATGTGCCTGGAGGCCTCATCAGGACTCCAATACAGAACCTCCTTTTCTGAACTGAACTTTACCTATCTGTGGGAGACTGTAAAGTTTTTCTGATCTTAACTCATTTAGTTTGCTGTGGTCTCCACTCCTTCCTCCTGACCCTCAGCATCAACTGTATA
This sequence comes from Antrostomus carolinensis, assembly GCF_000700745.2. Taxonomy (NCBI): domain Eukaryota; kingdom Metazoa; phylum Chordata; class Aves; order Caprimulgiformes; family Caprimulgidae; genus Antrostomus; species Antrostomus carolinensis. Next base: position 20,091 of record NW_010294676.1, read on the forward strand.
AAGAAAACAAATTTTCCTTTGAGAGATAAGTGTAAAATTAAATAGAGTACAGAAGGGCTTTGATTTTTGAGACTTGATGGCAGAAGTAGAATAGTTTGGGAAAATCTTGGTGTTTTAACAAACTCTATGATTCTGTAGGCATTGCAAAGATTTATTGATAATATGCTAGGCATACATAATGCATGTATTTTTTTAATGAAATGTTGAATGACATTCTGCTTTTACAAAATGAGGGAAGACTGAAGAATGGAAAGTAACTAAAGAACTGAGCAGTTTGGAAATAGATATCAGCTGTATAGTAGTGTATCTGAGGAAAGGAAAACACTTCAAAGTACTTTAGTATTTAAGAAAGAAGTAAAAATATGACATATGTGACACAGCAAAGGGAACTCCTCATCTTCTTGCTGTAGAAATATGTTTACGCTTGTAAATAATCTTATTCCATTTCAATGATGCTCTTGCTAATCCCTGGTAACTTTTGAATAATTTGTAACAATTTGAAATATTTTCTGTGTACAGGAGGCTTAAAATTAATTTTAAGTTATTAATTTTGATAGTTATGGGGAAATTAGTTGGATGAACAGCCACATAATGGGACACTAGTGTGATTAATGTCAGCATAAAACTAAATATCCTGGTTAATTTTCTACAGTCTAATTTTTCATGCCATACCTCTTCAGTAGTAGGAGTACCATTAAACCTAATGTGTTTGGATAAGCAAAAACTTTGAAACAGTTTTTTGCTTCACTAGTTCATTGATAATATAGAAACTATGAGACTTTAACAGAAAAGATGTCCTAATCAAACCCTGTTACTGTTTTTCTTAGAATTAGGGACCTCTTAAAGAACTACATACTGAAATTGAATAAATTTAATGAAATGCCATATTCTTGGTGATTATTGGTTGTGTTCAAACTACTATTTGTTTGATTGCTTAGAAAAAGCAGAGAGAACTTGCCAAGATGAGAAGATGTCTAAGACCAGAGGAGCTGACGAATCAGTTGAACCAAATAGACCTAAACATGCAACATGAACAGTTAGAAGAGAGCTTCCAACAACTTGTTTCAGATTACCGAAGAGTCCTAGAACGACTTGCACAAGCATGAGGATCCTGCCTGTACAGGAAACTTGCAAATTTCTATGGTGTTGTAAAGCACATCCCTAATTGCCACTTAACTGCAAAAAAAACTCATGTGACGTTTTAATCACATTAAAGGTGACTTGTGTTTCTGTGCATTTTGAATATTTTCTATTTTTGTGTTGTAGATTTTTTAAATGTTATACCTTAGGTTTGGGGGCACTTATTGCTGAAATAAACAATGTAGATTCTCAGATATGGTATCCCTTCAATTGTATTAATTTTCTTTTACTCTTCTGTTTTGCCTCAAGACTCAATAGTTACATGAATAGCAAGTTAATACTTACATCTAGGCAATATAAATGTTACATCTCTCAAATTTCTCCTAATTTGATCCTCCTTAGGCTGTTATACTTGGATCCTATTGTACTGTGTAGAGTCTGTGCACTCTTTGGTTTAATGTCATATGAGCAGGTTACAAGACTGGTTCTGTGGTCTGGCTGGCATCCTTCCTGAGTACAGGCTCTTCACCCTTTCTTAGCTTATGGGAACAGGACCCACTTTTATCAGACTCATTCTACTTAAGCCTCTAAAAGGTCTTAAGCATATTCTTTTCCAAACCCCCAAGTTTTCAGGTTCATGATTTCAGGATTTGGGGACAGACAAGACTATGTAAGACTCAAAAAGCACTTCTACTAGTGCAGGAAACACAAATATTTAGAGAGCGAGTAGTTTTATATAGTTTCTTTTACTCTATTCTGCTATCCATTACTTCTCAGGCTTGAGTTTAGTTCTTAAATATCCTGTTTCTCCTCCCTCAGAGGAGTACATTATGCTATATTTTCTTGCAGTTCAGTCTTTAGAACTGATTTGTTTTGTCCTGTAATCAAGAGGACTTAATCTGAATAAGGATCATTGAAACTTACTATGTTTCATGGTCCTGATGGTATTCAGGTCCAGCTTTCAGAACTGGAGTTTGTAGATTGACAGTTCTCTACTACCATCTTATATGATGTGGAGAAAATGTGTAATGTTTTTCCAAATATTCAAAGCCTCCTATGGATTTTTTCTTACATTTTCTATTAAATTCTCTTTAGAAAATTTAATTCTCCTGGCTAGGATATCTTACCTGTATATGTCATTCATCTACTATAGTGTCCAAATCTATTATACTAATTAATAACAATTTTTAAAAGAGCTCTCCTGATTGTAGTAGTAAGCCTGAAGGTAAATTGTGGGATCTGGAGGGTTGGAGTGGGTTTTTTTTGTTTGGTTGATTTTGGTTTCTTATTGAACATGTTCAGGTGTTGGTGATAAGCCAGAAGAGGGAAAGCTGAAGAACTGTGCTTAAATTTGGTTTCTGCATAGAGGTCCAGTATACTTCTCGCGCTTCTGGGGAATTCTATGCTAACACTGCCTGAGCTCCTGGATTACTAAGGCTGAAGCCACTCACAAAGAAGCTTAAGCTTTTTAAGAAACTGCAGGACTGGCAAGAAAAAACACTGCATAATGGGCTGTTTGCACGCTCAGAGCTGAACATTGTTTCCCTCTTCATAAGTTATTTTTCTTGGAGGGTGCAGAGGGGACACATAAAAAGGCAGAAGAGTCTGGCATATCTGTTCCTTTCATCCTTCTAGTACCTGATGTGGAAAGGGAAAGGATGTTTGCTGTCACCCCCAGGTTGTATGGATGTTCCAGAAGGGCTGAGATGTCATGAAATTTAGGCTTGATGCTAGAGGTAGTGAAGGTTGCTATATTCAATTGATGGCACAGAATGGGTGTGAAAGAGCCAAAAGGACAAAATTGCTTTCCTTAGACCAATAGTGATATTTCTCTCACACAGTGATTAGGGCAGACTAATCTTTTCATAGTCTTTCTGTTGACACTGTTAAAAGAGGTGAGCTAGTGCCTCCAAGTTCCCTTAGTGATGAAGGTGCAGTCAGGCTCAGCATGGTTTCTCATTCCAGTGTGGGCTGGGAACGCTTGGCTGGTGGGATGTGCATGTGGACAGCAAAACTTACAACCTGGTTTACAGGAACTATCTTGTTACTAATGCTTGGCACCAAAGCTATGGCTAAACAGCCTCTTAGAGATCCAGAAACTGAATCCTGTGGCAGATTACAGATTCTGCAGCTCTGCTGCCAGGAAAGACCATGTGAGTACTCCCTAATCCATTACAGTTAATTAAGCCAATTATCTGAAACAACCTTCATCAGCAAATTAAACTAGCCCTGCTGACTTTGCCTGAAGTGGTCTAAGTGTCTGGACTATCCTTTCCCATGGCAGAGCAAAGGAAGCAATAATCTGTAACAGCTAGAGAACAGTGAGAGTTCTGCTGATGCTGCTGCTTGGGGAGCATTTGCCTGTTTAGTTCAGTAGGCTTTGGGAGTGAGGCTGTTCCAATTAACCTGTTAGAGACTAAGCATTAATGGTAAAGCTCACTAAAACACTCGGGTTTCAGTGGATGCTACTAGACAAACTCTTAGCTTTCTGACTTGCCCATCCGGATGTTCTGTTCCATGGTTTTCAAAATGCTAACAAATTTCACCTACAAGTGAGCTGCAGGATTCTTGTCTCTGAAGTACACACAGCAGCAACTACAGCTGTTCAAGTCATAGTTATAAAATAAAAAAAAAAAAATTAATGCTCTTTATAAGAGATTAATAGGTTTTGTATCACTCCTGTTTATATTCCTGTTTTAATGTAATTAAGAACAGGGACATCCTACTGTATTTAAACACTTATTAGTGTAGTATAGAAAACAGTATAGCTACCACTAGTACTGTCTGACTTTTGTATGCTGAGAGAGGACCTGTGAACTAATAACAGCTGTCTGTAGAATTGCAATTAGTTACTGGGGAAACCCCATTTTGTGGATTTGTAAACTGTCAACACTGATGCTTAGTAGCAACTTCATCTGTAGATGTTAGGAGTATAGGAATTGGATAGCTGCAGGTGAATACTATTAGAGCCCTCTTCTATTCTAGGCAGAATATGACACTGAAGTAATACTGGATAAAAATCATTTTTGTTCAAACATATGGTCTGTTATCCCAGGTTTCTTATCTAAAGCTGCTATTGTTTCTCTTTTGAGTTATTGCATACTAACAGGAACTTAGAGCAAACACTAATAATAGGATTATGTGATTTAATTTACCCTATAACTTTTTTGCATTTTAATTAAATCCAAATTCTTCTGTCACTTCACTCAAGCATCAAGTGAAACTTTGCACAATGTACTGATACAGCATTTAAAAGGGTTTTGTGTATTTGAATATTTTTTTCAGAATATACATAAGATCTGTAGGTATATTTAGTTTTTCATTGTAGACACTGCTGGCATCAGGCTGCTGGTTTGCCCTTCCATCACTTAAAAATCCAGTCGTAGCAACAGTGAATCTACTTTAAGGAAATTCAGTGGAGTATCTAAAGTGGTGAATTTAGTTCAACCGGTAGAGGCAAATTTTCTTTCCATGCAAAGGTATTGTCAATGGTGCTAATCCAAGATTGTGTCCTAAAAGGTAATTTAAGCCTTAAAAAATGTTTATGTTTAGAAACCTGGGTCAAACTGTTCTCTCTTGTATTTTGAAACATGAAAATTACCTACTGCAGATACTAGGAAGCAACTTCTAGCTCTACAACTAATAACTTCAAGAAATACAAGAGAACAGAGATAGTTTCAGAACTAAGAAAGCAAGTTACCTGAACTGAAACTGCAGGATTTGAAGGACACTTTAACTGCCGTAGTAGGGGGAGTAAAGGTCTACAGAGCTGAAGCAGTATCTTGGGCAGTAAATGTTCGTGCTTCCTATGAGCAAACACACAAAGCTGCTATGTGGCAGTTTAGGCAATTCAAGACTGACCTATTGTCTCTCTCTGCAATGTCAGCAGGAGGGTAAGCAGCCCATAATGTCTATACGTAGGATTTACGTCTGCTTATATAGATCATTTTTTCAATTCCTTTTTGTCTCTTGCTGAGACTTTGTTGCTCTTTATGCTTTTCCTTTCTCATATTGTATGGCTGTCAGACACTAGAAGGCTTGAAAATCTTAGGTTGCATATTTTACCTTTTCTCCCAGTATCAGTTCTGACCTGATTTCATCAGTATCAAACTGTTAGAACTAGAAATACCTGTTATATTCGTAAGCCTATCACCTAAAAGGTTGAAATCTCAGCTTTCAAATTCAAAAATATTATTTCTTAATGCTACTGCTTTGTGAAACATTGCTTGCTAGGATAATTTGGACTTGAAGTTGACAAAAAGACAGCATGGTAAAATACTAAAATCTGTATATCATAAGCAAGTATCTGTTGCAGATATTTTGGTTTTCTCAAAGAATTCAACTTAAAGTCACAGGGAACATTTTATTTTCCCTATGCCATCAGTATTTCCAGCCATTTTACACTGCTAGTTCTTTCTCCAAGGATCAGAAAGATTTCAGTTGAACCCTGAGTTCTATCTATTAAAATGTTTCATTTACAAAAAGCTATTAGCCACACCAGTGGAGTATTTGGAATTGTGAGGCTAAAAATTTAGTGCAACTAGTAAAAAAGGAAGGCTATTGCGGAAAGCAATACAGACAGATGCAGGCAGGGCATGCTATCTGCCATCATACTGGCTTATAGCTGTGGAGGGTACATTGTAGGAATGGGATTGCCTCCCTATCACTGAAATATTTTTTTACAATGTAAAAAGAAAAATAATGCAAATACCAGCTTCTACTCAAAACTACTCGGGTTCTTTGTTTCTTGTGCTAAAGCCTTCAGTAACAGGCATTGCAAAAGATGAGTCTGCAGACTCTGTGTCTCAGCTTTCTTTTAGACCTATAATGGTACAAGCCAGGGTAAAAGGGATCATTAATCTAACAGCTTCCAGGTTTCCATGTTCAAAATATTTTTAATTCTCCAGACCAGAGAAGCAAAGAGAAAAGGGGGGAAAAAAATGTCCTCCTTCTGCTCTTTAAAGCTCATTTCAGATATAAGTTTCCCACTCAAATGGAAGGAATCTCAGGTATTGACATGATGAAGACAAAGCCTTG
>NW_010294676.1:26235-29748 GCF_000700745.2 Antrostomus carolinensis
AAGATCTATATATCACAAGGAGTACTGTGCACTTTTTTTCCCAAGAGTAGCACTAGCTTCTTTCTTTAGTAAACAAACAACTTGTAATGCTGTAAACATTCCTTATATATGTGGTATGTGCTCCATTTATGGTTGTTGCACAGTTTGAGCTGAAGAGATAAAATCTAAAGGAAATCTAGATCAATGGGAAGAGCTTGACATCCCCTTTTTGGTTTCTAAATGGTATGGCAATAAGGAAGGTGTTCAGTGTTCAATAGCTGCTATTTTTAGATGCTTGTCCGTCTTCCAGTTAAGTCTTCCTCAGAACTGTGTGGGATGCTCATAGTTTTTCTTCCATAGTTTCATGGAAAAGATATAAAATCTTTGCCTTGAATGACTTCAATATGATAAGGAATGTGAATGTGTCATTTTGCTTTCCCTAGAGTTGTGATGTAACAGTTTGGTGTAGCTTTGTCTGTGTATATGTATGTGTGTATATATATATATATATTCTGTATCACTGATGTAGGAGGTTTTGAGGTTTTATACACTTTTACAGACAGCTTTCAAACTTGTATTTAAAAGCCTAGCTTTATGTCTTCTTTAGCACATCTATTGCTTATTTTAATATCAGCCTGTGCAATATCTTGGGAGGAAATAATATTGAGATTCTACATTTAGAACATGCTGACTCTGACAGCACAGAGCCAATCTAAGTGAGATAGGATGTAAAAGACTCTCCTTGAAGAATGTAACACACAGATGTGTTAAAAAAAAAAAAAAAAAAAAAAAAAGTTATTTCTCCAAAGCTGCCTCTCAACCTGAAGCTCAGGACAGCTTGAGACATCACTGTCCATCTCAAACATTTCAGGGGATTTGCCAAATGTAAACAAAATACAATTACATACATGCGGAAGAAGTGATTTCTTTTGGCAGCAGAACTTGAACATGGCAGAGTATGATTTTTCAGGTTTGCTGTGTTAGGATATGGTGTATCTCTTCTTTTCTGAGATATTCATCCTTATTGTACTGGTATAAAGCTCCTAACAAACCTCTATCTGTTATTTATATTTCATAGTAAAAGGAGAAAACCTGCATCTAAGCACAAATTGGAGACTACTGAATAATGACTGTTGTTAGGCTTAAGATTCATCCAGAGACTGCAAAAATGACACAGTTCTCTTGGAAGGTAATAGATTGTAATTTGATCAATCCCTCTTGGTTTCTGATACGAAAAACGAATTGGACCAGTCTAACCACTAGCATATACTTACAAGTATTTGTGAAACCACCTGATGCTTAAGGACAAGGTAATTACAAAGATGGTAGCAGCATAACTAGTATTGTCTCCAGTTCCTGCATTTTGTTATGCCATCAACCAGTTTTCAGGCTCTTACAATATGGAATTTTGATCTTACAGCTACAGACGAAAGCTAAGCATTCCTTCTGTCCAACAGTGGCCTCTCATTCCACTGAGTAGCAAATACGTATTGACTCGCAAAAGAAAGGCGAGACTAGGCTATCTTAGAGCACTTTGTTTCTCTCCTTTAGTGATGGTTCAGGAAAAGATGGTGAATTATTCATCATACATGGCTATTTCTATGTGAAGTGTGCTGTTCTGTTTAGGCACACACAAGGCACCTGCTCCAGCATATGTGTAGTTACTTATGCCAAGCAGAAATAATGTGCAATTGTTTTACGCTGCCCATTGTTGTCATAGAACCAATGGTTGGGTGTCTGCATTCCTAAAGCCTTACCAAGATAGAAAATAAGAAAAATTATGCCTGGTGAGATTCAGACTCCTGAAAGACCATACTATGTTGCAGAATTAGGAATGAGGTGCAGACATGAGCATTTCTGCCCTGCAGATGAAATGTGGGCAGACCGCTCACCGGTGCGCAGTGGGTAACGATGCTGACAAGGTGTAACTAGGCAGTTTAGCAATGCTGTTTCTTCATTTATTTCTAGCTCTGTTTCTGTCCTGATAAAATCCTGCCATTCTACCCCTCACTGAATAACGATGATGAAACATGTCAGTTGGTGCAGAATGTGCCTGTAAGAAGTGGATTGTTTTATTTTTGGAGGCAGTGCAAGGTATTGTATTGATCTTTAAACGACTATGTGGTCTGGATATAAGCTGTATGACAGGCTGCCTATCATGCTGTGGCAGCTGATTGACTGATGCACTTTTGCTAGCGATGTCTGTATAGGATCACAGCACGCTTTTTTGATCAGAGAACCCTTGGAATTTGCTCCTTAAAGGTGGAAACATAGCATAACTTTTATGGTTTTGTTTGGGGTTTTTTTTGCTTTTTCCAGGGTACGGGGGGTAAATAACATCAGTATTCCCATCTTCCTTGGGCTTTGATTCTCTTCTTGTCAACTAAATTATAAATTTTGTACACATGAAGTTAAAAACTACTAATAGCTATACCAGGAGACAAATAAATCTGGAGATAAACAGCCTCTGTTCTCATTTAAGAATTTGCTTACTTAGCCCACAGGTTACCAGTGTGTGTGTGTGTGTGTGTGTGTGTGTGCACCTGGCTGTGTGTAAGGATACAAAGGTCCTTACATGTGTGTGAGGATATAAGAAAGGATACTTAAATATTACTTCTACATTTTGATTTCTTCCCTCTACTCTTGCAGCCACTACTACCCTAATGTTTCCCATTCATTTTTTAATTTGGCAATTTGGTTCCTTTAGGTTTAGTATTTACCCACCAGCTGCTGGATTTATGCCCCCTAACAGTGTACCTCGAACTCTGCTTAGCCATAAGAACATTGCAAAATATTTGTTGATAATAATAAATGTGTGTGATAATTTCAAAATGTGTTTAATTGTTGATATAGGCAAGACACATGCAAGCAAGGAAACAAAGCAGTGGAAAATAAAAATGATAAATTGACAATAGTTTAGTTTGATTTTTATTCAACTGCAAATGAAACCTACCACACCAACACTGTAAGATGGTGATGTTTCTTTAAAGTAAGGTGATACATGTACCACAGAAAGGTTGGGAAGATGCTGCTCTACTGAAAAGTTTGGTCTCTTAGATCTTTTCTAAATGCGTGAAATCTGGCTGTGCAGGTTAAATCATGAGTTTAGCTAGAAAAATATTTGAATTTTAGGGTTCCAGTTTTATCTTTTGAATTTTGCATGGGCCTTTACAACAAATGCAAGAGCAAAAACTTAGTTCATAAAGAGTAGTTAATCTTTTTACCCTTGAAAGTACAAAAAAGTTGTAGTTGATTTGGTTTGGGTTTTTTTTTTTTAAAAAGAAAGGTGGGAAAGTAATTATGAGGTAGCTGCAGCACTGATGGAACAGTCTGGTGGCAACTCCTCTGGACCGAGTCCCATTTTGGGAAGCGCTGTCTCTCTGCCAGGTCTCTGGTGGGAACAGCAGAGCCCCCAAGCCCGCCGGGCACGCTACAAAGCTGCGCGGGACGGAGACTACAGAGAAGGGCGCTGCAGCAGCACGTCAGGGCGACAGCAACTCGGAGGTGGCCCAGCATCGCACCGCCGGACGGGCC